>NC_061122.1:137099726-137160428 GCF_002878395.1 Capsicum annuum | reverse complement strand
ACTACCCTCAGCTGAATCAACCAAAGAAACACTTAATCTGGAAAGTTGATGAACTTCTCTAACTAACTTCTTCTTATCACCCTCGATATGAGCAACACTATCCATAGACAATCTACTTAGGGCGTCTACCACCATATTGGCCATGCTTGGATTGTACAAAACACTCATATTATAATCTTTCAGCAACTCTAACCATCTCCTCTGACATAGATTTAAATCCTTCTGCAAAAACATATACTGCAAGCTTTTATAATCTGTGAACATATCAACATGTACCTAATATAAGTAGTGCCTCCAAATATTTAAGGCAAACACAATAGCTACTAGCTCAAGTCATGGGTAGGATAAGTCTTTTCATGGGGCTTAAGTTGTCTAAAGGCATAAGCTACAACTTTACCCTTTTACATCAAAACACACCCCCAAACCAACTATGGAAGCATCATAGTACACAACAAACCCATTTGAACCATCTGGCAATGTCAACACTGGGGTTGTGGTGAGTCGAGTCTTCAACTCCTGAAAAATCTTCTCACAAGAATCTAACCATTGAAACTTGACTTTCTTCTGAGTCAATATGGACATGGGGGATTAAATAGACAAAAATCCTTCAACAAACTGTCAGTAATAGCCAGCCAAGCCTAAGAAACTCCTGATATCTAATGGAGAGATAGGTCTGGGCCAGTTTCTCACCGCCTTGGTCTTTTGAGAATCGACTCTAATGTCATCACCATAAATAATATGGCAAAGAAAAGCCACTGATCTTAGCCAAAATTGACACTTATTGAATTTAGCAAACAACTGATGGGCTCTAAGAGTCTACAATACTATTTTGAGGTGGTCTGCATGATCATTTTCATTACAAGAATAGACAAGCATGTCATCAACGAACACTATGAAGAACATGTCCAAGTACTGCTTAAACACTCGGTTCATCAAATCCATAAAGGCTACTAGAGAATTTGTAAGACCAAAGGACATGACTAGGATCTCAAAGTGACCATATCGAGTTCTGAAAATTGTTTTTGGAATATAACACTCTCTGACTCTGAGCTGATGATAGCCGGATCTGAGGTGTATCTTATAAAAGTAACTTTCACCCTAAAGTTGGTTGAATAAGTCATCAATTCATGGAAGTGGATAATTGGTTTTTATTGTGACTTTGTTCAACTGACAGTAGTCAATATACATTCTAAGAGAACCATAATTCTTATGTACGAATAAAACTGGTGTGCCTCATGAGGAGACGTTGGGCCTAATAAATCCCTTATCGAGGAGATCTTTCAACTGTTCTTTCAACTCTTTGAGTTTGGATAGATCCATTCTATATGAAAGAATAGAGATAGGTTTTGTATCTAGAAGAAGGTCTATTCTAAAGTCAATTTTCCTCTTGGAAGAAACTCTGGGAAGATCTTTAGGGAACACATCTGGAAATTCCCTCACTACTAAAACTGAATCAAGGTTAGGAGTCTCAGAATTAGAGTCTTTGACTCAGACAAAATGATAAATGCACCCCTTAGATATTATCTTTCTTGCTCTAAGGTATGAAATAATCTGACCCGTAAGAACTGTGGTACTATCCCTCTATTCAAGGACTGGTTCATTTGGAAACTAAAAATGAACTACTCTATTTCTACAATCAACTAAAGCATAGCATGAGTGAGGACAATCCATGCCGAGAATGACGTCAAAATCCATCATCTGTAACTCCACAAGACTAACTGAAGTGACTTTCTAAGATATTATGACCGGACAGTTCCTGTATACCTGCCTAGCTACAATAGAGACACCTATTAGGGTAGACACTGAAAAGGGCTCTACTAAGATTTTGGGACTGAATTCAAAGTTGATGGCTATATCCGGGGTTATAAAAGAAAGAGAAAATCCAGGGTCTAATAAAGCATAAGTATGTAAATGAAAGACCTGCAATATACCAGTAACCACATCAAGAGAATTTTCCTGGTCCTGTCAGGACTAAAGAGCATACAATCTATTTGGATGTTGAATACTGGTAGCACTGGAAGTGGCACCCTGTTGAGTCGGGCGGCCGACTGGAACTGAGAGATGACTGGACTGACCCTGCTGACCACTCTTTGGAAAATCCCTGACTCTGTGGCCTAGTTTTACATACCTAAATCAAATATCACTACTAGGTATACAAACACCCTGATGGTGTCTACCATAGTTCTGGAAAAGAGGATTCGTATGAGCACTATTAACACTGTCTTGGGACTTAGATCCTAGCGCCCTATCCCGATTGTCATATCTGAACTTGGGAACTGGGGAACTAGCTGAAGATGGAGATGGAACTAAAGATTTTAGGTGGAACTGAGGATGATTTCCACCTTCTGACTTTGGCTGAGCAAAACTTAAACTACCTGTTCAAGCCTTCTTTCTCTTCCTCTCCCTCTTCTTAGTCTTCTACTCCTCAATCTGTTAAGCATGGACCATAAGCCTATACAAGTCCATTTCCTTAATCAAAATTATAGTCCTACACTCTTTGACTACACTATCAGATACACCAGACACAAACTTACTCATCTTAGACCTGTTATCAGCTATCACATAAGGAGCATACCGAGCTAACTGACTAAACTTAAGGGAATACTTCTTCCAACTCATGTTGCCCTGCCTCAAGTTAATAAACTCTAACATTATGCCTTCTCTTAACTTCAATAGAAAAAACTTATCTAATAAGTTTGTAGCAAACTCTTCCCATTCTACAGGCCCTACATCAGAGCCTCTATCTACCTTCCACTACTTAAACCAAGTATAAACCATATCCTGCAATTGGTAAGCAGCCAATTTAGCACTCTCACTAGAAGTCACCCCTATAATATTTGTTACCTTCTGTGCTATGTCTAAGAATTCATGTAAATCCTCTTCAGATTTGGATCCTGAAAACAAAGAAGGATTCATTCAGGTAAAGTTATGAATCCTAGCTGTAGTAGTATTGTCTACTGGGTTGGTCAGAACAGTGTTTGGCTGAGCATTTTGAGTCACTACAGAATGGGCTAGAGTAGTGAATGCAGCTCTGAACTCTGCATGAGAAACATGTTCGTTCAAGGGATCTTTCTGAATGGGTGGAGGTGTTGGCTGGTTTACGTTTCTTCTTCCATTTGTCTTTATAGGAGGCATGTTCGATAAATGGGAGAAAGAATAGATTAGATAGAGAGTTTAACATGAGCATCATGCTCAATCGCACAACATGAACACTGAAAGAAGGGAAACTTTTCTAAAACACTTTATAGCCACTTGTCCATAAGTGTGGCATACTTCACACCAATGCACAAGACTCTACTTGATGCAGCTTTTAGAGTTCCTAGGATACTTTAAAATCTTAGGCTCTAATACGAAGTTTGTAATGCCCCGAGAGTACACCCTAGGCGTCACACGGTGCTTACAGTCCCAAAGAACCACAACCTAACCCATGAGTTGGTGCCTACTATGAAAACTGAGTAAAACTAATAATAAAAGATCATATACGGAATAGAACTGAGAAATGCCATAAGGTTTTAAGTCATAAATCTAATAAAGTCTATAAGACAAAACTGATAATACTAAAAAGATGTCTAACTATGACAACTAAAATTTGAAAATGGTCTAACTATCTATACTAGACTGAAAAGCCTTTACTAACTATCTAAGGAGCTGATAGGACAAACCCCCTACTAGCTCTGACTAAATGGAAATAACTAAAACTGATAGATTAAGATGGGATAAGTAAATAATATCCTCAAAATATGAGTACTCAACACTGATATGGATGATGATCTGGAAAGTCTATGCTCGATCTAGAAACTGAGCATCCAAACCTATGCTATGATACATCATAGCATAAGAAAAAAGTATACAATTAGTACTTTGAATGTACTGGTATGTTAAATGAGGTAGGATAATATGCATGGTTTCATGTGTATAAATAATAACTGACTGCATAAGTAGCATGAAATACAAAATAGAATGCATGAAATTTATAAGCTCTGAAGATGCATAAAATCTATAAATACTGAGGATGCGTGACCAAGCATAAACATGTTCTGAATAGAATTTGTAAACTAAAATACTAAAATATTAAAATCTGATAACTAAATATCTGATATCTGTATGCTATGGTCAAGTAAAATGAAACTAATTTACTGAACTAATCACTAGATTGAGACTGTGGGAGTTATCATCTAACCGACATGCACCAATGAGCAAGTTGGTGTCCAACCTGTGAACCCAGTTGAAAGGGTGTCAATACTGTGCCACGGGCACTAATACTGGCTGTGTGGATCCACTAAAGTGTTGTCCCGAAGGACTAAGGGTCACCCTCAACTAGCAAGTACCCGTATGAGATCAACCCTCAACTGGCAGGTTAACATCTAAACCTATATTGGATACATAGTTCAGGAATGTAGGGACTGATACTAAGTTTGCACCCTCAACTGGCAGGTGAGCCCCCATCCCTGGGTTTGCTAGGTGTTAAATCCTACTCCCAACTGATCTGACTTAGAATACTGAATAGTTCTAAAGCTAACTGATTATGATAACTGACTGAACTGATAATGCTCATAGCATATTCTAAAACTATTCTGAAGATACTAAGACTAAGTAATAACTATGGTTTTGGGTATTCATAACCCCCAAGACTCGATAGTAATGATAGCAAAAATTGTACTGAACTTAGAGTACATAATATGAAAGCATTATACAAAATTCATTCTTGTAGGCATTTAATCAAACACTTGATGTTCATAGTGCAAACTAAGCATGGGAATAGTTTAAAGCTTGTAGTAATAACATTATTTCAACATCAACATCACTAATTATGAATTAAATTAATGAATAACATTATTAAAATATGTGGAGCTGAATAACTACTACAGTTTCATGAAAACATTGTATAGAATTACAATTCATAGGAGTTCATGGTTAAAATCACAATTTAAAATCATAGTAACTTGTAAAGATCATAACTTTGAATTAGAACTTGGATACTTAAACTCCATGGGTGAAAGGGACCTATTAATGAACACTTCACATACCTGGGTTGATGAATTTGTGCGAATTGATGGTGAATTCTTGAGATTTGATCTTGAACTTTAAAGGCTAGGGTTTTTATTCTTAAAAGGATATTAATTGCTTTAAGAGGATTTGTGAGTAATGAGGTATATAATGCCTCTTTAGGGCTTTAATTACGTGTTTTGGATGAATTTGGGGCTTTAAAAATTGACCAAACGGTCCTTGGAAATTAAGTCGTGAACTGGCAATCTCGATTTAACACCCGACGTGATTCGTGTTGGGCTACTAAAAAACTAACAATCCCTATTTTTCCCAATGGCCCGATGCGGTACCATCGCGTTGCGCCTCTAGAAATGAACAACTGCGAACTGGAACCTTAGGGCGATGCAATGCCATCACAGTGCCCCACTGGAAAATAGATAATTATGAAATGGGTCCTTGGCGTGACGCGGTACCAATCACGGTGAAACACTAGAAAATGACAATTACAAAAATGCCCCTAGGCGCAACGCGATGCTTATCGCGTTGGGCTACTACTTCGCACTAAAGTGCCTTAACTTTTCTCCTGAGTATTGGATTTGGGAAAAATTGGTATTGTTTAAAATCTAATTCAAGTTCCTACCACATGATGGTTCTTGAGATGGAAAATTCTTGGTAGATCAAAAGATAAGCTTATTTGAAGTTGACTCAAGCAACATTCTTCCCAAAAAACTCAATCGGTAAGGACTATTATGATTCGCCTAATAGCTAGGAGTTATTTGAGGCCTTAATATACCTCAAACTCGCTTATAAATCTACCAAAGATATATAATACTATGCATGTTCTTGAAATATGACTCCAGCATTGGTTTGGATTTTTTGGGGAATTATAAGTTTATAGGGTCAAGTATAACTTTAATTGAGTCTTTGCAATTGCATGATGTTGGTATTGTATTTCTCCCTACTTGGGTCATCAATCGATCATCCTGAGTTGAAATGATTCTTATTAGATTATTATTAAGCTAATACCTAAATTGGTTTAGCTAGAACTATGGATGAGTTCATAGGGTCAACTACAACTTCAATTGAGTCTTTGCAATTGCATAATGTTAGTATTGCGTTCCTCTCAACCCGAGTCGTCAATCAATCACTCTAAGTTGAAATGATTCGTATTGACTTATTATTAAGCTAATACATAAACTGATTTAACTAGAACTAGGGATGAGTTGATAGGGTCAACTACAACTTCAACTGAGTCTTTTCAATTGTATGATATTGGTATTGTGTTCCTCCCGACCCGACTCATTAATAGATTACTCTGAATTGAAATAACTCTTATTTACATCTAATACCTAAATTAATTCATCTAGAACTAGGGACAATTTCAATTGATTCTTTGCAATTGCATGATGTTGGTATTGCATTTCTCCCTACTCGAATCATCAATCGATCACTTTAAGTTAAAACAATTCTTATTATATTATTATTAAGCTAATACCTAAATTGGTTTATCTATAACTATGGATGAGTTCAAAGGGTCAACTACAACTTTAATTAAGTCTTTGCAATTGCATAATGCTGGTATTACGTTCCTCTCGACCCAAGTCGTCAATTGATCACTCTAAGTTAAAACAATTCTTAATGACTTATTATTAAGCTAATACATAAACCGATTTAACTAAAACTAGGAATAAGTTGATAGGGTCAACTACAACACCAACTGAGTCTTTTCAACTGCATGATGTTGGCATTGAGTTCCTCCCGACCTGAGTCATTAATCAATCACTCTGAGTGGAAACAATTCTTAGTATTAGCTAATACCTAAATTAATTCAGTTAAAACTAGGGATGAGTTCATAGGGTCAGCTACAACTTCAATTGAGTCTTTACAATTGCATGATGTTGGTATTGTGTTCCTCCCGACCCGAGTCATCAATCGATTACTCTGAGTTGAAACAATTCTTATTAATAGCTAATACCTAAATTGATTCAGCTAGAACTAGGGATGAGTTCATAGGATCAACTACAACTTCAATTGAGTCTTTGCTATTGCATGGTGTTGGTATTACGTTCCTCCCGACCCAAGTCGTCAAGCAATCACTCTGAGTTAAAATTATTCTTATTAAATTATTATTAATCTAATACCTAAATTGATGTATCCATAACTAGGGATGAGTTCATAGGGTCAACTACAACTTCAATTGAGTTTTTGCAATTGCATGATATTGGAATTGCATTTCTCTTGATGTGAGTCGTCAATCAATCACTCTGAGTTGAAACTATTCTTACTAACTTATTATTAAGCTAATACCTAAATTTTATCAGTGTTCAAATTAATACACTTTATTATCATGGGATGGTTAAAATTTATATCTTTTAAAATTTTAAAAAATAATTAAGATCAATTCATACCAAATTAATAATTTTAAAACTTTTTATTCTTTTCCAAAAATAAAATCAACCCCTACAAATCTTTCATTTGAGGGGAAAATGTTTCATAATTTTAAATCTCGATTTCTCGCTCTTTTCTTTCTCTCTAAAAAATACAGACAATAACTACTCAACATTTTGCTCAACCATTCAAAACAGATCGATTTTCTTCCTATTTCCGACCACGTAGTTGTTATTTTTTACATCATTCTCGCTTATATCCATCTTTTTCTATATATTCATAGGTAACAGAGCTTGGAAAGAGTTCTATATTTGTTTTTATTCTAAAAATTAGGGCTTTTAAGTTAATGACAAAAAAGAAGACTTTTAGTTGTATTACCTTCGACAATGGGTTAACAATTTTGAGTTTTGATACTAAAAATGTAGGAAGAACCCAAGAAAACTTTAGTTTTTGTCACAGTATTTCGTTGACTATCACGGTATTTTTGGATGGTGTTTGTGGTGTTATTGTTGGTGTCGGTACTGGTGGTCGTGGTGGTGGTATCGGTGGTCTTGGTGGCATTAGTGGTGGTGGTAGTGGTGGTGGTGGTGGTGGTCTTGGTGCTTTTAGTGATGGTATTGGTAGCATTGTTGGTGGTCTTGGTGGTGGTGTTGGTGGTCCATCTATTGCAACAGGTGGAACATCTGTTGGGAGATATTAAATAGGTTTTCAACCAGATTCCCTATCTGTTCCAACTAATGGGTTATCCGTTGGAATTTTTTTTGTAATGTGGCATATTCTAATTTATTGAAATTTGTCTTACCTTTTTTAAAAAATTATGCAGACATCAAATGTAATGTATTTTTTATTTTTCTGTTGTTTGTTATTAAAAGAACTCTCCTAAAAGAAAAGAAACTGAAAGGGGATCAACTTTTGACCACCTTACAAAAAAGTCTAGAGTACAGATGAATTCGGAGGAACTTCCTGAACAACCTCAGTCAGGAAAAAATAAATCAGAGAAAATAAAAAGGGGGTGGAGAAGGGTATATAGAGCCTGGTGAGGAAAATAAAAATAAGGATAAAGAAGAGAAAGAAGTAGAAAGTTAGTAAGAGGATACTATCAACATGATGATAAATAAGAAAAGAAAGAAGTAGAAAGTGAGAAAAAGGATGATAACTGCCATGATGATAATGCATAACCAATGGGGTGTGAATTAAGATCAAAATCCTAGCATGATCCTATCAAAACTATTAGTATTAACAGGTTTCAAGTTGGTATGCCGATAGATGACCCTGCAGAACTAACTGGTGATCTTATACTTAAATGTTAGTTGGGGAAACCTTTTGTTGAATTTAGGAATATTATGAAGAATGAAAACACAGATGAACTTTTTAAGAAGAGCTGCTTTGGTTGCTTTCTTGAGCTGCCTGAGGACCACACTGCCCGTTTCCAAATGAGCATGGTATATGGTCTTCTCAAGCGCAGGATCAAGTATGTGGGGAATGATAAATATTCGATGAAGGAGGGGGGGAAGATGGATAAAATCTGGATCAACTACTATGGAATGTTGGTCTGTTTGGCGTAAAAGAGTGTGTCATAGTGACAAGCTTGAGATGCGATCGTCAAAAAGAACCTCTCATCAACGAAACACCCAGGAAAAAGTCCAAGACAAGTAGGACAGCTAAACCACCATCATCAAATAAAAGAAAGGCATTGTCCAAGCGATCACCCAAAAAATACAAAAAAAAAATAGATGGGTTATTTGACATTAAGGGAGGTAGCTACAAAGCAGTGGATTTGATAGAAGATCTCAAGGATAAAATCATACCAAAGCAGTACAGGGAGCAATTATGCTTGGATTGGTTTGACCATTTCATTATATTGGCAAGAGATGTCAACAAAGTCATAGAAGATGATTGGTTGGCGCTTGCAGGGGATTTTGAGAAATTCAACAATTATCCCTAAGGATATGACAGCTACAACTTGACTGTCAAATATTTACTGACAAAGCTATCCCCAAAGAAAATCACATTATACGATTTTCCTTGGGCTTTCATGGTAAATTTAATCACTATTTGTTTACTCATTCATTAATTTATATTGAATAATCGTTATGATTTTTTTTGCTTTCTTCCTAATTATATATTTTAGGCTTGGGCATTTGAAGTCATTCCTCTCCTCCGAAAGCAGGTCAAGGATTACCCGAATGAGGTTTCTCATCCAAGAATCCTTAGGTAGTTGGCTGCAAAGAGCAGCACAAGAATTAAGAAGGCCGATCTCTTTAACCCTCCGAATGATGTAGTATGTCTTCTTTCAAGTAAAATAATTTGACTCAAAGAACGATATTGAAATAGATGTGACATTTGTTGCGACGGATAAGTTATCTATTGCAATAGATTACCCGTCTACTGCAACTGATCTAATAGATGGGTAATCTATTGCATCAAATGATTCATATTTCGCAATAGATTACCCATTTGTTGCTTTGGTTCTCTGAACTTGAGTCAACAGGTTATCCATCTACAATAAATTATGCAATAGAGGGGTAATCTGATGCAATATATTGTTAATCTGTTGCAACAGATGGATCAGCAATTGTGGTAGAAAGATTATCTGTTGCATAAGTTGACTATGTTAACATGTAACCTAACTTTCTACGAATATTATATGATTTAAATATATCAATATTTTTTATATGTTGTGCATCCATGGATAGTGCCTACTGAGTAGGAGTTGGGGAAGACTTATTTTATTACTCTAGGTCTTGTTGATATAATAGCAGACCCAATAGTGGAGTTAATAAAGAAGGAATTGGATAAAGCAAAAGCCATAAGAAGAGCAGTTAGACAAGGTGAGCCTGATTTTGAGGCTCTTCATGACCAATCTACTACAACAGATCCGGGTGTTTTTTTTTGGGGATATTTCTAGTGGATTTTTTTATGTTGGTGGTAGGCATATTGATGTGCTGCTTCTAGTAGTGATGATAAGCATGTTGATGCTCAAAGAAAAATAAATATATTTGAAAACACCCCTTTCACAGGTCCCTCTCACCCTTACACAAGTCCCTCTCACCCTTACACCGGTCCCTCTTACTCTTAGAGTGGTCCCTCTCAACTTTTTTCACCCTTATGTTCTCATTGCAAATATGAAGAGTGTAAGGACAGATAGGATAAACTCTTTGAAAAATCAGAGGATATCACTAAAGTTGTCAAAGAATTTAAATCCAAGAGGGGTGTCATACCATCCAAGAATGTGAAATAGCCATACACTCCTACAGTGGTGTTTAGGAGGAAGAAAGGAACAATTAGCCACATACTCTCTAATCAGGAATCAAAAAAAATAAAACTCCTCCCTCTCCAAAAGTTGTTAAAATTCAGGGGCCATTGAAGAAGGTGGACATATACGTGGAACTTAGCAGCAAAGAAAAGAGGGATCTGCGATGGTCTAAGAATGACGAGCAAGGCACATAAGATTACCCATGCATACCTTTTCCACCCAAGACTTTAAGAGTATGACAGATATGCGTGCACGGTACGTAGACAAGGTAAGTTTACTTTTCCTAACCTAGCCTTCGAATCTACACCATGAAGAAAAAGCTACGCAGCAGACGTTTCATCTATTGCAAAAGCTAGGTTTTCTGGTACAACTGGTAGTGGTGCTATTGCAACATATTACCCATCATTTGCATAAGTTACATTAGATGGGTAATTAGTGAACAGATTCAGAGAACCCTCTGCAACAAATGGACCATCTGTGGCACTTTTTCACTATTTTTCCTTCATTACAATTACTAACCTATTTACAAATTGACTTCTTATATGACAGTATATTGAAGAAATTCTCTGCCTCATAAGGGCCAAGAAATTACCATACCCAAAATCTTATGATACTGCCGATAAGATAATGGACCTCAACTTCTACAAACATTTCATGGATAGGTACTGTCATCTCACTAAGCTAGCGTTAACTCTCAGTGGCCCATGATTTGATTCATTAGTTTTTGGGTTATAATGGGATAAAGAAATAATTAAATATGTTAGTGGGGAGAAGCCATATCCACACGGCAAGAGCTGTACCAAGGAAAAGAGAACTATTCCAATCATGGATGTGGGCTTCATAAATTATCTAGCTGTTGAGATACTACTCAATGAGGGAAACATCAAGTTTTATGACTGCAACTTACTTGCCCTCGACGAGGCCAATTTTTTTACCCACGTGCAGCCACTGTTGGATTTGTTTCCCAACTTGTTGAGGTAGAGTAAACAGATGGATGATTTGCCAGCGAAAGTGTTGAGGAAGCAAACATAGGATTTTGAAGGTCAAAACAAGTACATGGACCTTCCAAAAAATGAAACAAGTGTCGCGTATGGGTCGTACGCACTTGCACATATTAAATATTTGCTGATCGGCATAGTAATGGCCGAGTCAATGACTTTTCTGTACGATAATGTTGTGGAAAACATGTAAGAGGTCGGGGCTTATGGGGTACTAACTAAACGCTTGAAGCCTGTGTATAATAAATAAGATGTAGAAACACAAACTCCATAACAAGTTTTTATTTCAAATCATTTCACTTTACATATATTGGCAATTTTTTTTGTCTGATGAAATTTAGATTTTTTATAATGCAACAGATTGTCTATCTATATTAACAGATATTCTATCTGTTCTGACAGATAGTTTATCTGTTACAACAGTGGAAAGATCTGTTTGATAATTTCCAACAGATGACCTACATGTTGCAACATATGTCTAAATCTATTGGATATTTTTCAATAGATATTTTGTCTATTGCAACATATACCTTATCTGTTGCAATATTTGAATCTAGTATTTCATTTCAAATAATAATTTCAAATCTAAGGAAAAAATAAAATTCATAGACAAAATAAAATAAACCATCATCAAAATAGTACAACTAAACCATTATGAAAATCAACAATTTTTGTACATCACATCAATAGCAATTACACCATGAAAAGTTCAGCATTACGCTTGAATATCCATGTACTCAACAACACAAAAATAGTAGCAAATATACCACCATGAAAATTTCAGCAATTAGGCTTGAATATCCATGTGTCCAACAACACCAAACTAGTATCAATAGCGCCAACAATGTAGTATCTACTCACTCGATTTTATTTCTCTTCAAAAGTCTTGACTTTCTTCAAGAAAACTCAGATTACACGATTTGCTTATGAAGGGTGTCTTTCTTCATACCAATCAAAGTAATCATATCCACCCAATTTCTATAAAAACAAGATCACAATTATAAAATAATTACAAGTCAATAATTAATCAACTAATTAAATAAAAAAAATATTACCTTTGAAATCTTACAAGTAAAAAACCTACGACCTGGATTTTTTTGAGTCAAGAAGTCTTCAATAGAGTTTCATGACCACACTTACAATTGGGGGTGTACAAACCAAACCGCTAAGTCAAACCAAATCAATGAATCAAACCAAACCGAGGAAAAAAACCGACTTATGGTTTGGTTTGATTGGTTTGGTGTTGGGGAAAAAACCGATCATTCTTGGTTTGGTTTGGTATTAGAAAAAATAAAATCAAACCAAACCGACATAATACATGTATAATTTTAATTTCTTATACGTAAAAAACTATTACTTATAATCTACTTTCTAATTACTTTTATTACTTTTTTATATTCACAAAATAGATATATATTCTTGGCCTTTAATTATAATATTTGTTCGTTAGTAACAAATTAATAAAAAGCTCAATTTTAATATAAAATTCTAAAACTCTTCAATTGCTTCACTTTACATTTTACTTTCCAAGTTTTCAGAGAGTTCTCATTATTTCCTCATCTTACTTTCATTCTACTTTTCTCATTCTCCTCATTTAGCAAGTTGTAATTTGGATTGTTTCTCTTCTTTCTCTTCTTTCTTATGGAATTATGTTATAGTTAATTATTTTATGAAGTTAAGCATTTAATAAGTTGTCTCCAATTCTTCATTCTTTTGTATGCTCACATTTTATGTTAAGGGAACTTTCAGACAAGCTATTATGACTAGTGACTTAGAAATTGAACCACTGAGTATCCACATAATATTATTTTGAGAGATAGTAGTTTAGACATCTTAGTAATTTGCCAACTTAATTTTTATTGGAACTACTCTATGACCATTATTTTTTTATATTTTCAATGAAAATATTTAAAAAAAAATTCAATCACATTATTATTGTAAAAAAGTCAAAAAATCAAAAAAAACCCGACTAAGACTGAAATAAAAAAATCGATTGTATATTGGTTCGATTGGTTTGGTTATATTTTAATAAAATATCGAACCAACCCGACCTATGTACACCCCTACTTACAATATCAAAAATCTTTATCACAAAAAACAGCGGAAGATGAGCTCGACATTGTCAAGCTCAGTTGAAAAAATTAAAAAAAATGAAGAAAGATCAAAAATAAATAATTTTAAGAATTTGGATAGAGAAAAAAAGATGAAGAAGAAGATTTGGGAAGTTAGGTTAAATTTTAGAAAGAGGATGAATATATAAGACAATGGGAGAAAAATAACCGTTGGGGGTCAAATCAGAGGCTAAGTCGGCAAAAATTGGAGGCTCAATGCGCCTTGGTTGTGTGAAATACACGCGAGCCTCCAACAGGGCAAAAAGTGCCAAACTGACACATTTGATGTCTACTTTAGGTGTTTAAAATGAATACTGTCTACTTGAGGTGTCAAAATGAAAAATCACTGCAACTTTAGGTGTCTGTCGATGGTTTCCACCTTTTTTATTTCAAGTCACTTCACTTTACATGTAGTGGCAATTTTTTGTAATACCCTGATCGTTCCTTAAGCCTAAATCCGTCTTTTGAGGGTGGCGAAATTAATCAGTTGAGGGTGCTACTTGGGAAGCAGAAGCAGAAATGCGAATTAAGTACCCTCATCTCTTCTCTACGAATTCTAATCAAGATGAAGGTACTATTCTTCTTTAATTCAGTTTCCTACTAATCCAGCGTATTCAGTTACATAAATATCCATTCGATGATTTGTGCATTCTGTGAAATACTCGAAAGTTTAAAGTGAAGTAAGTCGGTTAAGAAAATTGTTCCCATAAGGTATTTTTCCCATTTCCTCTTTTGTCTTGAGCTTATCTAGCAATATTAAATGACGAATGTTTCCAGGGGGGATATTATAATACCCCAATTGTTCCTTAAGCCTAAATCTATCTTTTGAGCGAATGGAAAGACCTCCAAAGTGATTGATGTTTAAAATGTATGGTATTTCTTTAATTTCTACTTTTTATCATGTGAATAATTGAATAAGCTTTCCATCGATACCTAATTTTCCAAAATCCGACACTCGGGTGAAGAGTTAGAGTCATTTTAGTGAGACTGTGTGCCACCTGGCACTTTAGCACATCGCGGAGCCAGCCAAAATGGCAATTTTACTTTTCCAGTAAACCTTCGTGATATTGGTGCATCGCACCAAGGCTCAATATTAGAATTTTCAAATTCCAGTGCACCAATGCGATTCTACCGCGTCGCAGTACCCTTCTAGGTCACGACCAAGGTGGCAAATGCAACTTCATCACGTCGCGGCACTGAGCAGTTTCCCAATTGTCAAAATCCAACGAAGGTCCGCGATCATGGTGCGTCACGCCAGGGACAAAAATCGGGCTCCAGTTCTAGAATTTGCTCAAAGGTATTTTGGTCTTTCCACCCATCCTTACCCACTATATATATATATACAAATAGAGGAGAAAATCCTTATTTTCCTCTTCCATTCCATCCAAAAGCTAGGGTTTGTCTCCAAAATCCCATCCAATTATTGTCTAAACATCTCAAAATTGAGCCATAGTTTTCACAAATTAGTTCAAGATTCAAAACTTCCAAGTCAAGAACATAAAGAACCCTAACTCAAGAAGTGGGAAAAGAAGTTCCAATTAAGTTTCTTCATCTCAAAATCATAATCAAGGTATGTGGGGCTTGAACAAGAATATTCTTTCATTCTTGTGCCCAAAGAATTAATTTTTACTATTGAAATTTCATTATTGTGCAAAGTGGATTTATACCCAAATTACCTTATGATTGAGTTATTAGAATTGAGCTATTCAAGATTGAAATACACGACTATTTTATTATTTTATTTCCTAAATTGAGAACTTATCCTATGAATTGTATATTGCTACTATGAATTAGAATTAATGATTTCTAGGTGATAAATGATAAAAGCCGTGATTTTAAGCTTTTCCATGAGAAGTTGAATATTGAATATATATATTAACATTTGAGTTTAAGATTCAAGAATGAATCTTCTGATGCTTTCTTGAAGTTTTGACATTTGATATGAGTTAATAAGCAAGTCTACCTGATGTTGAGAAAGATTGTTTTGAGTTGAGTTTAGGTAGGAATCCATAAATTATTTATGATTTACCGATGAGATATATTTGTGATTTTGGTCTCTGTGGTAGACCCTTGAGTTGATTAAGGTGGATTTTCTAACGCGCTCTGAGCTTGAGTCTGGGAGTAGTATTTAGCACCGAGCGGGAACTGTGGGTTTAGCTCATTGTACTTCCCCAGAACTACGTGCCACCATAGGATAAATATTAAGGGCCAAAGGCCAAGATAGTGATCACTAAAGTTAAGGTTCTACTCCTATGGCAAGGATAGAACAGCTCTCCCCAACGTGGGCAAGATGTTGGACTCCATGTAAGCTCACATGGTTTATGTCGGTTATAAGAAACTCCCAAGTCCATAAGAGTTTACATTTCTGGAGTCACCAAGTTACTCTAAGTCTTGAGTTAAAGAGTTTGAGTTGAGTATAATGATTTGCGAGATTTACAATGCCTGCATTACTATTAATGATTTACAAGGAATATATTTAAGCTATTTCAAGCAAAAAGAGTCATTATCGATAGCATGCATGATTTTTTTATATTTTTATGATAATGTTTATAATGCTGCATATACCCCCACATACTCAATACATTTCCAAGTACTACTTCCCATACTCTTCTGTGTTCTATATTTCCTCGTGATGTAGGTTCAGGTGCTCAGTCTTAGTAGCGACAGTGATCTTTGAGTACCTTTATCTACATTTCTGCAGTTGGTGATTCCTCATGGTTCGAGGACCTATGTCCCTAATTTTTCCTTATTAGTGGATGGTTGTTTTTTTTCAGTTCAGTATGAGTCAGTTGGGGATCAGTCCCAATAGCTCCTCAGTCTTATGTAGTAGAGGCTTTTGTCAGACTAGAGTACCAGGATGTACAGAAATTTTAGTATTTTGTTTGTACAGGCCAGTATTTCTTCATAATTAAGTATGTTAAAGTTTATGACATGATTATTCTTCCCTATTTTAGCATTATTAGCATTATAGTGAGCTCTGAAAGTGATGATAGTCTTAGAGGGTTAGCTTGAGGCCATGTATGGCCTTAAGCACCGTGTGACATCTCGGGATAGGTTCTTGGGGCGCTAAAAGCTTGTTATCAGAGCCTAAGGTTCAAAGAGTCCTAGGGAGTCTCACAAGCCGTGCTACGTAGAGTCTTGATCATCGGTATGTACCGTGCCATATCTATGAGCAAGAGGCTACAGGACATTTTAGGAAAAGTTGGTTCCTTCTTTCAAAATCCCATCGTGCTTATGACTGTATTTCTCAGTTGTTAATTCGTGCTCTCTTATGACAGACAATGCCTCCTTGTAGAGCTTGCAGAAATAACAAACGACCTCAATCCGTTGATCCTTTAGGTAAGACGGTGTCCCACATGGAATTTCGGGCAGCTTTTCAGGCACTAGCCCAGGTGGTTACCGCCAATGCTCATATCCATGCTCAGTTCAAAACACCACCTCCACATGAAAGTAATTTAGTGGCGGCTTGAGTTCGTGATTTTATGTGGATGAATCCGCTAGAGTTTTATGGGTCAAAGACAGGTGAGAACCCGCAGATGTATCTTGATAAGGTGAAAAAGATCACCCAAATTATACATGTAATGGAGGAAGAGACTGTGGATATAGCTTCCTATCACTTCAAAGATGTTGCCTATGATTGAGTGGAGATGTTGAGGAAGAGTAAAGAGGAGGATGCCACTCCCATGACTTGGCAGTTGTTCCAAGATGCGTTCTTAGACATTCTTTTCTCCGGAGCTGAGGGAAGCAAAATTAGAAGAATTTATGAACTTGAGACAGGGCTCCATGACAGTTAAGGAGTATTGTCTTAAGTTTAATCAGTTATCTAAGTATGATCCCGGTATGATGGTTAATTCTAGAACTAGTATGAGCAAGTTTTTGGCTGGTGTGTCGGGTTATGTCGCGAAAGAGTGTAGATCCGCTATTCTTAATAGGGACATGGATATTTCTAGATTAATGATCATGCTTAAAAGATTGAAGTGGATAAGGTGAAAAAGAGAGAGAGTAAGGGGGAATAAGAGAGATAGATCAGACCATCAGGGCTATAGTCAGACTAGATTTTCTGGAGGGATTAGCCGTCAGTTTTAGAGCCATCCTATTGTGCCAGCGCCTTCATTAGCTAGTGATCCCACATCCATAATTAGATAGGAACGGGGTGTAACACCCCAAGATCCAATCCCGAGATGTCACACAGTTCTTAAGGCCACACGCGGCCTCAAGCTAACCCTCTAAGCATGTCGTCACTTCAAGAGCTCACTTTGACAATAGTTATGCTAAAATAAGAGAGAATGACATATCATAAACATACTGGAATAAAATAAAGAACTATCCTGTACAATCAAAATACTAAAATTCTGTACATACCAACCCTCTAGTCTGACAAAGCCTCTATACATCAAAATCAAGGAGACATCGAGACAAACCCCCAACTGACTCAAACAGTACTGAAAGCCATAACAATAAAATGGTATCACAAAAATATAGACACGGTCCTCAAACCATGAGAACTCACCACTGAGAAGACGAAAAGAGGCACCCGAATATCGCTAATGCGGTTGCGACTGAGTACCTGAACCTAATTACGAGAAAATATAGCCCGTAGGAAAATATGTGGATTAGCACTTTGGAATGTACTGAGTATGTGGGGGTGCATGTAAAAATATAAATATCATCATCAATTTTATGAAAATATGCATGTGTACAATGGTGGCTCACTTGGCTTGAGTTAGATTGAAACATACTTTTCATGATCTCATCGTAAATAAATCATATGATAAAAACCTCATAAATTATTATAAACAACTCAAATCTTCAACTCAAGACTCAGAGTGACTCTGTAATTCAAGAAACTCGACTCTTATGGACATGAGAGGTTCATATAATTGACATAAACCATGTGAGCTACATAGAGTCCAACGTTTTGCCCTCCTAAGGAGAGAACCCCACATTGGCGGGAGCATCGTACTCTTGCCAGGGAGTACAACCTAAATTTAGTGATCACAATCTCCTACTCGGCCTCTGGCCCACAATTATTAATATCAATCCTATGGTGGCATGTAGTTTTGGGGAAAATACCACATTTCCCGCTCGGTGCTAAATACTACTCCCAGACACAAACTCAAAACGCATTAGGAAATCCACCACAAACATCACAAGGGTCTATCATGAAGACCAAATAAAATCTCTTTCTCATTTATCAAATCATAATCAATTTGTGGATTCCTAACTTGACTCAATTCAAATTAATCTTTCTCAATATCAATATGTATCAAATCATTAAGTTATGGCAACATCAAAAACTTTGAGAAAATATCAAGACAAATTGTAACAACTCAATTCTCATGAATCAATATACTTAATAATCCAATTTGTCATAAGGAAGCTTAAAGCTTGACATATATCTTGAAAGCACTTGAAATACCAACTCATGGTAGAAACATGAAATTTACAATATTAAATATCAAGTCATAACTTGGAAATTGTAAAATAATCATGTATAACAAACCTTGAACAATTTATATTCTCATAATCTCATGATGAAATAATTTGGGTATAAACCCACTTGCAAAATCATATAAATCCATAACAAAAATCAAAGCTTTGGGCACAAGAATGAAAGAATTGCTCTTGTTCAAAACTCCACATACCTTGGATTATAATTTTAAGATGAACAAGATTGATTGGAAACTCTTATTCACACTTTTGAGTTAAGTTTCTTGATGCCTTTGACTTGGAGAATTTGATTCTTGAACAACTTGGTGAAATCTTTGGAAGATTCTTGAATTTATTGGAGAAGATTTGATTTAGGATTTTGAAAGAAAACCCTAGTTTCTAGATTTTTTTTCTTGAAAGAGAATGAGGATTTTCTCCTCTACTAGGATATATAGAGAGGTTAAAAAGGAGTCAAAAAGACCAAAATACCCTTGCAAAAATATTCCTTAGTTTCTAGAAAAAATTAGTTGACGACATCCGTGACAAGCCGTCAAGCCGGTGATACATCGTCACGAAATATCGTCACAAAAGAGTGGAATTATTATTTTCTGCCTAAGGTTGACGACATTGGTGATAAGGCATCAGGGGCATGACGGCTTATCATGAAATATCGTCAAAAGGGTCAAAAATCTGCCCATGGCTAACGACATTGGTGATAGGTCGTCACGCTCATGATAGCTTATCACGAATGTCGTTACTCAATTTCCCAGCCTGACATGCTGGAGTAAAATGGGTATAACTCTTTGCTCCAATACCAGATTTGGGTGAAATTGGTATATTTGGAAAGATAATTCAATTATCTATCTTTTGGTAGGTTATGAAATCAATATCTCATAGTATAACGATAGATATGCTCATTTGAAGTTGACTACGCCAAAATCCTTCTCAAGAATTCAATCGGTAAGGAATGTCTTAATTCGCCCAATTGTTAGGACATCTTTAAGGCCTTAATACACATTACCCTTGACCAGAAAACAACCAAAACACTATAATTTATTTCTCATGAGCTTAAGTCATGGTTGCACTATTGGTTAGAATCTCGGGGTATTACAATATCTCCCCTTGGAAACATTCGTCTTCGAATGTTGCCAGATAGGCCAAGAATAAGAGAAAAATGAGGACGTATAAGTTTTGTTGGAATGACTCACTCAAAAAACTTAATTCACTCTATACTTTCGAATACTATACAAAATGTACGAATTCGTGATGAAAGTAGACACACAGCTGAATTTTTAATAAGACGAGGGCGGAATTAAGAAAGAATGGTACCTTCTGCTCGCTCCGAACTCACAAAAAAGAAGTGAGGGTACTTGACTCGCATATCAGCTTTGGCTTCCTACGTAGCACTCTCAACAGATTTATTTAGCCAAAGCACTTTAACCAAAGGAACTTCTTTGTTCCTTAGCCTACGGATCTAAAAGTCCAAAATCTCAACCGGAATCTCCTCGAATGAAAGGCTATCCTGAATATCTAAGCTTTTGGAAGAATCAACCACGACAGAATCACCAATACACTTCTTAAGCATAAAATATAAAATACCAGATAAACTCTAGAAAACTCCATGGGTAACTCCACCTTATAAGCTACTTTCCCAACACAGCTCAGAACCCTGTATGGACCAACATAATGGGGACTAAGCTTTCCCTTCTTCCTAAATCTCTTCACCCCTTTCATGGGTGAAACCTTCAAGTACACCAAATCATTAGCATTAAACTCAAGATCTTTTCTTCTCACATCCACATACAACTGAATACATTGAGCGGTTTTCAATCTTTCTCGAATTAACTTAACTTTTTCCATAGCCTCGAACACAGCATCAGGCCCAATCACAGCTACTTCTCCTATTTTAAACCAACCTATGGGCAATCTATATCTTCTCCCATACAAAGTTTTGAATGAGGCCATTTGAATACTAGCAGGGAAACTATTATTATACGCAAATTCGATCAATAGCAAATGCTCATCCCAACTACCTTTGAAATCAAGCGCATATGCCCTCAACATGTCCTCTAAAGTTTGAATAATCCTCTCAGACTGACCATCGGTCTGCCGATGGAAAGCAGAACTTAGACAAACTTGGGTACCAAGACCCTTCTGAAAAGACCTCCAAACCTGGAAAGTAAACTGAGTACCCTTATCAGAGATGATAGCCAAAGTAACTCCATGAAATCTGAATAACTCATGGATATACAATCTAGCATAATCCTCAGTTGTATAAGACGAATGCACTGGCAAGAAATGAGCTAATTTAGTCAATCGGTCTACAACAACCCAAATCAAATCATGATAACGATTAGAAGGAGGCAAACCAATTACGAAATCTATATTCACTTATTCCCACTTCTAAGTAGGAATTCTAAATTCTAGCATTACACCACCAGGCCTTTGATTCTCTACCTTAACTTGTTGACAAGTAGAACACTTTGCCACAAATCCTGCTATGTCTTTCTTCATACCGTTCCACCAATAGATTTCCTGCAAATCGTGGTACATCTTGGTAGCACCGGGATGAATAGAATATTGCGCATCATGTGCTTTAGCCATAATTCTCTACCTTAGATCATCAACATCGAGAACACATAATCTACCCTATAATCTCAACACACCATCTCCCCCATAGGAGAAAACCTCTACCTTCTGGTCCTTAACTAACTTTTTTAGCCTGACCAAACTAGGATCCCTGTCCTGCTTCTCCTTTACCTTCGAGACAAAAGAGGACTCAGAACTACTTTGAACTGACATACTCCTTTTAGCGGAATCAAGAAATCTAACACCCAACCTATCCAAACGATGCACATCACGAGCTAACTCTTTCTTATCATTCTCTACATGAGCTACACTACCCATAGACAACCTGTTAAGAGCATTTGCCACAATATTGGCCTTTCTCGGGTGATATATCACACTCATATTATAGTCTTGTAGCAACTCTAACCATCTTTTTTGTCTAAGGTTCAACTCCCTCTGAATAAACACATACTGCAGGCTTTTGTGATTGGTAAACACATCAACATAAACACCATACAAATAATGTCTCTAGATTTTCAAAGCAAAAACTACAACTGTTAATTCAAGATCATGGGTTGGGTAATTCTTCTCATGAGGCTTCAACTGTCTAAAGGCATAAACTATAACTTTACCCCTCTGCATTAACACACAACCCAAACCAACTCTAGAAGCATCACAGTACACCACAAGACCATCAGTACTATCGGGTAAAGCTAACACTGAGGCTAAAGTGAGCCGAGTCTTCAATACCTAAAAACTCTTCTCACAGGCATCTGTCTACTGGAACTTAGCTTTCTTTTGGGTCAACTGGGTCATGGAAGACGTATTAGAAGAGAAGCCCTCAACAAAACAACGGTAGTAACCAGCTAGACCCAAGAAACTCCTAATGTCAGATGGGGAGATAGGTCTAGGCCAATTCTTTACAGCTTTTGTCTTTTGGGGAATGACTCTAATGCCTTCGGCGAAAACAATGTGACCCAGAAAAGCAACTGAACTTAACCAAAATCCACACTTGCTAAATTTAGCAAATAATTAATGATCTCTAAGAGTTTGCAAGATAATTATAAGGTGGTCGGCATGATCATCCTCTCTTCAGGAATACACTAGAATATCATCTATGAATACAATGATAAACATATTGAGATACTGCTTGAATACTCGGTTCATAAGATCTATGCAGGCCGCTGGAGCATTGGTTAATCCAAAGGATATGACAAGAAACTCAAAATGACCATAGCGGGTTTGGAAGGCCGTCTTTGGAATATCACTCTCTCACTTTAAGCTGATGATAGCTGGATCTAAGGTCTATCTTTTGAGAAATAACTTGCACCCTGTAGCTAATCAAATAAATCATCAATTCTAGGAAGAGGGTACTTGTTCTTGATAGTTACCTTGTTGAGCTGATGGTAGTCAATAAACATACGTAATATACCATCTTTCTTTCGCACAAATAGAATAGGTTCAACCCACGAGGAAACACTGGGTCTGATAAAGCCTTTTTCGAAGAGATCTTTGAGTTTTTCCTTCAAATCTTTAAGTTCTACGGGATCCATATAGTATGGAGGGATAAAAATAGGCTGAGTCCCGGGAAGGAGATCAATCCCGAATTCTATTTCTCTATCAGGTAGGACCCCTGGGAGGTCTTCCAAGAAAATAGCAGAAAACTCATTAACAATGCTAACTGACTGAATAGTCGGAGTCTCAGACTTGAGGTCTTTAACTCAAACTAGATGACAGATACAACCCTTGGAAATCAACTTCCTAGCTTTGAGGTAGGATATGAAATGGCTCTTTGAAGTTACAAAACTCCCAAACCACTCAAAAATGGGCTCTTTAGGAAACTGAAACTTGACCACTTGGGTACGACAATCTATAAATGCATAGCATGAGTGAAGCCAATCTATACCCAAAATGATGCCAAAATCAATCATATCTATCTCAATCAAATCAGCACATATGACCCGATGAAGGACAGTAACAGGACACTTCTTATACACTCGCTTAGCAATAATAGATTCTCCGATCGGGGTAAAAACAAGAATAGGATCTGGAATTCGTTACAGGGTCCATCTCAAATTTACAGCAACCAGAGGTGTCACATAAGAAAAACTCGAATTGGGGTCCACCAATACATGCACATCAAAATAAAAGACATGGAGTATACCAGTGACAACATCTGGAGAATCCTCATGCTCCTGGCAAGGTGGTATAGCATCGAAGCGATTCTGCCGTAAACCACTAGCAGTACTAGAAGAGGAACCCTGAGGAGGAACTGGGCGGACTACGGAAGTGGGGGAACTGGTAGCCTGACTCTGGGGATGAGTATCTCAGCTCCCCTATCTGGCATACGTACAATCTGTAAGTCGGTGGCCCAACTTGCCACAACCAAAGCAACCCCTCTGATCAACAAAACACTCACTGAAATGATTTTTACCACACTTGGCACATGAAGAAGGTTAAGGCCTGTTACTTAGACTTTCCTGAGACCTGGACAGGATAGTCCTGTTCCCCTACTCTTTCCTGCTTCTAGGTACGGGAGCACTAACTGAGGAACGCGCAAGCATAAACGGACATCTCTAGAATTGAGGGCAATCCCATCCATGTAATCTGGACTGACCGAATCCCTGCTGCTCTGATCTAGCTCTTTTATTCCCTCTTATACTCTCCCTCTCTTTCACCTTATTAGCTTTAATATATTGGGCATGTATCATCAACCGAGCAAGGTCTATCTCCCTATTAAGCATAGTAGATCTATACTCTTTCACAACGTAACTTGACACACCAGTCACGAACTTACTCATGATGGTCCTGGATTCATCCATTATACTAGGAGAATATCTAAGTATATCTATGGGTCTTCACCTACCTTCAACCCATAGAACTCAGGCGGATTTATCCGTATAAAGTCACAAACCCGAGCTGCAGCAAAATTATTCTCTTGCAGAGGTAGAACAGTGGCCTGGGTGTTAGCTTAAGTATTGGCGGTAACTGCCAGGGCTAGCACATGAAAAGCTGCCTAAAATTCTGTATGTGACACATGCTTGTTTAGGGGATCAACGGGTTGAGGTTGATCGTTGTTTCTACGAGCTCGATGAGGAGGTATTTTCTGTTATAAGAGAGTACGGGTTAATCGCAGATAAAGAGACAGTTGTAGGCATAATAAACTTTAGAAAGAAAGAAATGACTTTTCCTAAAATGTCCCGTAGCCTCTTGCACATAGATGTGGCGCGCTACACACCGATGATCAAGACTCTATGTAACACAGATTATCAGAATTCCTAGGACTCTTTAAACCTTAAGCTCTAATACCAAGCTTGTAACATCTCAGGATCCCATCCCGAGATGTCACACGGTGCTTAAGACCACACACGGACTCAAGCTAACCCTCTAAGCCTGCCGTCACTTCAAGAGCTCATTTTGACAATAGTCATGCTAAAATAAGAGAGAATGACATATCATAAACATTCTAGAATAAGGTAAGAAACTAGACTGTACAATCAAAATACTGAAATTCTGTACATACTAACCCTTTCGTCTGACAAATCCTCTATACATTAAAATCAAGGAAACATTAGAAAAAACCCCCAACTGACTCAAACAGTACTGAAAGCCATAACAATAAAATGGTATCATAAAAATATAGACAAGGTCCTCGAACTATGAGGACTCGCCACTGAGAAGACAAAAATAGGCATCCGAATAGTGCTAACACAACTGCGGCTGAGTACCTGAACCTACATTACGAGAAAATATCACACATAGGAAAATATGTGGGTCAGCACTTTGGAATGTAATGAGTATATGGGGGTGCACGTAAAATGTAAATATCATCATCAATTTTATGAAAATATGCAAAAATATGCATATGTACAATAGTGGCTCACTTGGCTTGAGTTAGACTGAAACATACCTTACATGATCTCATCGTAAATAAATCATAAGATAAAAAACCCATAAATCATCATAAACAACTCAAATCTTCAACTCAAGACTCGGAGTGACTCTGTAATTCAAGAAACTTGATTCTTATGGAAATGGGAGGTTCTTATAACCGACATAAACTATGTGAGCTACATGGAGTCCACGTTTTGACCTCCTAAGAAGAGAACCCTACATTGGCGGGAGTATCATACTCTTTTTAGGGAGTACAACCTAAATTTAGTGATCACAATCTCATACTCGGCCTCTGTCCCACAATTATCAATATCAATCCTATGGTGACAGGTAGTTTTGGGGAAAATACCACACTTTCCGCTCGGTGCTAAATACTACTCCCAGAAATAAGCTCAGAATGTGTTAGAAAATCCATCACAAACATCATAAGGGTATATCGTGCAGACCAAATCAAATCTCTTACTCATTTATCAAATCATAATCAATTCGTGGATTCCTAACTCAACTCAATTCAAATTAATCTTTCTCAATATCAATATGTATCAAATCATTAAGTCATGGCAACATCAAAAACTTTGAGGAAATATCAAGACTCATTGTAACAACTCAATTCTCATGAATCAATATACTTAATAATCCAATTTGTCATAAGAAAGCTTAAAGATTGACATATATTTTGAAAGCACTTGAAATACCAACTCATGGTAGAAACATGAAATTAACAATATTAAATATCAAGTCATAACTTGGAAATTGTAAAATAATCATGTATAACAAAGCTTGAACAATTTATATTCGCTTAATCTCATGATGAAGTAATTTAGGTATAAAACCACTTGAAAAATCATATAAATCCTTAATAAAAATCAAATCTTTGGGCACAAGAACGAAAGAATTGCTCTTGTTCAAAATCCCACATACCTTGGCTTATGATTTTAAGATGAACAAGCTTGATTGGAAACTCTTCTTCACACTTTTGAGCTAAGTTTCTTGATGCCTTTGACTTGAAGAATTTGATTCTTGAACAACTTGGTGACATCTTTGGAAGATTCTTAAATTTATTGGAGAAGATTTGATTTAGGATTTTGGAAGAACACCCTAGTTTCTAAAAAAAATATCTTGGAAGAGAATGAGAGAGAATGAGGGTTTTCTCCTCTACTAGGATATATATAGAGGTTAAAAAGGGTTGAAAAGACCAAAATATCCTTGCAAAAACATCCCTTAGTTTTTGGAAAAAATTAGCTGATGTCATCTGTGACAAGCCGTCAAGTCGGTGATACGTTGTCATGAAATATCATCTCAAAAGGATAGAATTATGATTTTCTGCCTAAGGTTGACGACATTGGTGATAAGGAATCACGGGCGTGACAACTTATCACAAAATGTCATCACAAGGGTTAAAAATATTTCCAGGTCTGACGACATTGGTGATAGGTCATCACGCTCATGACAGCTTATCACGAATGTCATCACTCAGTTTTCCAGCTTGACATGTTGGATTAAAATGGGCATAACTCTTTGCTCCGATATCGGATTTGGGAAAAATTGGTATTGTTGGAAGGATAATTTAATTATATATATTTTTGTAGGTCATGAGCTCAATAATTCATAGCATAACGAGAGATATGCGTATTTGAAGTTGACTATGCCAAAATCCTTCTCAAGAATTCAATCGATAAGGAATGTTTTGATTTTCCCAATCGTTTGGACATCTTTAAGGCCTTAATACACATCACCCTTGACCATAAAACAACCAAAACACTATAATTTATTTCTCATGAGCTTAATTCATGGTTGCACTATTAGTTAGAATCTCGGGGTATTACACAGGGTAATAAGCCTACTGTGTCCAAGTCTCAGGATAGTGTGAGTAATAAAACTATCTATCCCCTGTGTGCTAAGTATGGTAGGACGCATCTTGAAGAGTGTATGGCTAAACAGAGAGGTTGTTTTGGTTGTGGCAAGTTGGGTCATAGGCTCAGAGTTTTCCCGTATGCCAAACAAGGGAGTTACGATGTTTGTCCTCAGAGTCAGGACATTAGTGATCCAGCCCCCTTATATCTTCCTACTCCTTCTCAGGGTTCCTCGTCTAGTACTACTGGTGGTCAGCGTCAAAATCGCTTCTATGCTATACCACCTCGCCAGAAGCAGGACAATTCACCAGATGTTGTTACTGGTATGCTCTGTGTATTTTATTTTGATGTGTATATATTGATGGACCTTGGTTCAAGTTTTTTTTATGTGACTCCATTGGTGGCTGTGAATTTTGAGATTAGTGCTGAAAAAATTCCTGAGCCTTTTCTAGTTTCTACCCGATTAGGTGAATCTATTATTGCTAAGCAAGTGTATAAAAACTGTCCTATTATTGTCCTTAACAGGGTCATATTTGTTGACTTGATTCAGCTTGACATGGTTGATTTTGACATTATTCTGGGTATGGATTGGCTTCACTCATGTTATACGTCTATAGACTGTCGTACCCCTATAGTCAAGTTTCAGTTTCCTAACGAGCTAGTTTTTGAGTGGTCCAAAAATTTTGTAGCTCCCAAGAGTTATTTTATATCCTACCTTAAAGCCAAGAAATTGATTTCCAAGGGTTGTATCTATCATTTGGTTTGATTTAAAGACACTAAGTCTGAGACTCTGACTATTCAGTCTATTAGCATTATCAATGAATTTCTTGATGTTTTCCCAAAAAATATCCTAGGGGTACCTCCGGGTAGAGAGATAGAATTTGGGATTGATCTTCTTCTCGATACACAGCCTATTTTTATTCCTCTATATCGTATGGCCCCCGCAGAACTTAAAGGGTTGAAAAAGCAACTCAAAGATCTTTTTGATAAGGGTTTCATTAGGCCCAGTATATCTCCTTAGGGCGTACCCATTCTATTTATGCAAAATAAATATGGTTCATTGTGTATGTACATTAACTATCGTCAGCTCAACAAGATCACAGTAAAAAATAAATATCCTCTTTCTAGAATTGATGACCTATTTGATCAACTGCAAGGTGACAACTATTTCTGAAAAATAGATTTAAGATCCGGTTATCACCAACTTAAGGTTAGAGAGTGTCATATTCCTAAGATGGCTTTCTGCAACTGTTATGGTCATTTTGAGTTCCTGGTTATGTCTTTCGGGCTAACTAATGCCCCAGCAGCTTTTATGGACCTCATGAATTAGGTGTTTAGACATTTCTTAGATATGTTTGTTATTGTGTTCATAGATGATATTCTTGTGTACTCTCGAAGTAAGAACGACCATGCAAATCATCTTCGAATTGTCTTGCAAACCCTTAGAGATCATCAGTTATTTGTTAAGTTTAGCAAGTGTGAATTTTGGCTAAGGTCAGTTGACTTTCCAGGTCATATTGTTTCTTTTGAAGGTATTCAAGTTGATCCTCAAAAGGTAGAAGCTGTGAGGAATTGTCCTAGACTTATCTCTCCATTTGATATTAGGCGTTTCTTAGGTCTAGGTGGTTACTATCATCATTTTGTCGAAGGTTTCTCTTCTATTGCTGTACCTTTGACCCGGTTAACCCAAAGGAAAGTTAAATTCCAATGGTTAGATTCTTGCGAGAAGAGTTTTCAGGAGTTGAAGACTTGACTCACTTCAGCCCGCGTGTTGACCCTTTCTAATGGTGTAGATGATTTTGTGGTGTATTGTGATGCCTCTAGAGTTGGTTTGGGTTGCGTACTGATGCAGAGAGGTAATTTTATAGCCTATACCTCTAGACATTTGAAGCTGCATGAGAAGAATTACCCGACCCATGATCTCAAGTTAGCTGCAGTGGTTTTTGCTTTAAAAATCTGGAGACACTACTTGTATGGTGTTCATATTGATGTCTTTATGGATCACAAGAGTTTGCAGTATGTGCTTACTCATAGAGAGTTGAACCTGCGGCAGAGATGATGGTTAGAATTATTGAAGGATTATAATATGAGCATGTTGTATCACCCGGGCAAGGCCAATGTAGTGGCAGATGCCCTTAGCAAATCATCCATGGGCAGTGTAGCACATATAGAGGAAGATAAGAAGGATCTAGCCCGTGAAGTGCATAGTCTGGCTAGGTTGGGTGTTAGATTACTTGATTCAGCTGAGGGTAATGTTTGGGTTCAGAGTAGTTCCGAATATTCTTTAGTTTCAAAAGTGAAGGAGAAGCAGGATATGGATTCTCGTTTAGTCGAATTGAAAGAGTCAGTTAAAGACCAAAAGGTGGAGGTTTTCTCCCAAGGGGGAGATGGTGTATTGAGACTTCAAAATAGATTATGTGTTCCTGATGTTGATGAATTGAGACAGAGGATTATGGCTGAATCGCATAGCGCATGGTATTCTATTCATCTCAGTGCTACCAAGATGTACCACGATTTGAGGGAAAATTATTGGTGGAATGGTATGAAGAAGGATATAACGAAGTTTGTAGAGAAGTCTGCAAATAGCCAACAGGTGAAGATAGAACGCCAGAGACCCGGTGGTATGATGCAAGAATTTAGCATTCCTACTTAGAAATGGGAGGAAGTGAATATGGATTTCGTGACTGGTTTACCTCTCTCTCATCGTCATCACGATTCTATATGGGTCGTTATAGATAGGTTCACTAAGTCAGCACATTTCCTTCCAATACATATATCTTTCATCGCTGAGGACTATGCTAAGTTGTACATCCGAGAGTTAGTCAGGTTGCATGGTGTTCCTTAGTCTATCATCTCCGATAGAGGTACTCAATTTACTTCTTAGTTTTGGATAACTTTTTAGAAGGGTCTTGGTACCCAAGTTCGTCTTAGCTCCACTTTTTATCCGTAGACAGACGGTCAGGCTGAGAGGACTATCCAGACTTTGGAGGATATGTTAAGGGCATGTGTTCTTAATTTCAAAGAAAGTTGGGATGAACATTTGCCATTGATTGAATTTGTGTATAACAACAGTTTTCATGCAAGCATTGGAATGGCTCTATTTGAGGCTTTATATAAAAGGCGATGTAGATCACCCATAGGTTGGTTTGAAGTTCCAATCAAGTTTTTTCATCTCAAAATCATAATCAAGGTATGTGGGACTTGAACAAAAATATCCTTTCATTCTTGTGCCCAAAGAATTGATTTTTTACTATTGGAATTTCATGATTGTGCAAAGTGGGTTTATACCCAAATTACCTTATGATTGAGTTATTAGAATTGAGATATTCAAGATTGATATACATGACTATTTTATTGTTTCATTTCCTAAATTAAGAACTTATGCTATGAATTGTATATTGCTACTATGAATTAGAATTGATGATTTCCAAGTGATAAATGATAAGATCCATGATTTTAAGCTTTTTCATGAGAAGTTGATTATTGAATATATATATTGACATTTGAGTTTAAGAGTCAAGAATGAATCTTGTGATGCTTTCTTGAAGTTTTGACATTTGATATGAGTTAATAAGCAAGTCCACCTGATGTTGAGAAAGATTGTTTTGAGTTGAGTCAAGTTAGGAATCCATAAATTATTTATGATTTACCGATGAGATATATTTGTGATTTTCATCTCTATGGTAAACCCTTAAGTTGATTAAGGTGAATTTCCTAACGCGTTTTGAGCTTGAGTCTGGGAGTAGTATTTAGCACCAAGCGGGAAGTGTGGGTTCAGCACATCGTACTTCCCCAGAACTACGTGCCACCGTAGGATAAAGTTAAGGGCCAAAGGCCAAGACAGTGATCACTAAAGTTAATGTTCTACTCTGATGGCAAGGATAGAACAGCTCTCCCCAACATGGGCAAGACGTTGGACTCCATGTAAGCTCACATGATTTATGTCGGTTATAAGAAACTCCCAAGTTCATATGAGTTTACGTTTCTAGAGTCACCAAGTTACTCTAAGTCTTGAGTTGAAGAGTTTGAGTTGAGTATAATGATTTATGATATTTACAATTCCTGCATTACTATTGATGATTTATAAGGAATATATTTCAGCTATTTCAAGCGAAAAGAGTCATTATCGATAGCACGCATGATTTTTTTATATATTTATGATAATGGTTATAATGCTGCATACACCCCTACTTACTCAGTACATTCCCAAGTACTGGTTCCCATACTCTTCTATGTTCTATATTTCCTCGTGATGTAGGTTCGAGTGCTCAGTCTCAGCAGCGACAGTGATCTATGAGTACCTTTATCTACATTTCTATTGTTGGTGAGTTGTCATGGTTCGAGGACCTATGTCTCTGATTTTGCCTTGTTAGTAGATGGTTGTTTCTTTTCAGTTCATTATAAGTCAGTTGGGGATCTGTCCCAATGGCTCCTTAGTATTATGTAGTAGAGGCTTTTGTCAGACTAGAGTACCAGTATGTACAGAAATTTTAGTATTCTATTTGTACAAGCTAGTATTTGTTCATAATTAAGTATGTTCAAGTTCATGACATGATTATTCTTCCCTATTTTAGCATGATTAGCATTATAGTGAGCTCTGAAAGTGATGACAGGCTTAGAGGGTTAGCTTAAGCACCGTGTGACGTCTCGGGATAGGTTCGTGAGGCATTACATTTTTAATGTCTAATAAAAGTTGGATTTTTTTGTAATGCAACATATTGTCTATCTGTTGTAACAAATATTCTATCCGTTCTGGCAGATATTCTACCTATTCTAAAAGATAGTTTATCTGTTCCAATAGGTTGATCATCTGTTGCATTATATCTATGTTTCTATCTAAGTCTATCTGTTGCAATAGTGGGAAGACCTGTTTAATAATTTTCAACATATGATCTACATGTTGCAACATATGTCTAAATTTTTTTGATATTTTCCAATAGATATTTCAGCTGTTGCAACAGATATCTTATCTGTTACAATATTTGAATTTAGTATTCCATTTCAATGAATAAGTTCAAATCTAAAGATAAAATAAAATTCATAGACAAAATAAAATGAATCGAAGCCTTCAGAAATTACAACAAATAAATGAAATGTAAAAAAATGATTATGGGTATAGATCTCAATAAATAAATAAATAATTTAAGTTTTGATGCCAACAATTCCTATGGAGGGGTAAGGTTATTACTTTGACAGACTCAAGCTATAAAGATCTACTCAGTATGGACAAGTTGTTCTTCATTCGGTGCTATGGAATTTGGCTTTGTCGTGGATACTTAATGTCACTTGTATACTATTTCTGTGCTTTTGCTTCTCCGTATTTCCATAAAAAGAGTAGCATATTGTAAATGTTGTTCAGCAGTAGCTTCTACTGTGACATCCACCTGGAAAGTCAGAATTGTCAATGTTAATCACAAAGATCCAAAATATAAAAAAGGATAAGCAAACAAATTATCTTTCTGCTGCAACATATGGATCATCTGTTGGGACAAATTAAAACATGAGGAAGACCTGTATTATAATTTCCAATGGATGAACCATCTGTTGTAACATATGACTCATCTGTTTGGAAAAACTGAAATAGTAAAAAGTTTTGATTTAATTTATCCTAACAGATGACCCATCTGTTGCAGCAGATAGGTCATCTGTTGGTACAAATAAAAATGGTACGTAGAGCTGTTTGATTTGCTAAAAAAGATGTTGCATATGTTGCAACAGATACTGCATCTGATACAACAGGTTGTCAACTGTTGCAACAGATGTATATATCTGTTTGATAATTTTCAGCAGACATTTTATCTGTTGAAATAGATATGTGTCTGTTTGTTAGTTATAATAGACGTTAAATTCACCTTTTTCAGCTCATATTGCTCTCTTGTGGGCCTTGTACATTGCTCAATAGTGCAACACAAAGACAACGGAGTTGCAATTTTGCTTTTTTGAATGCTTGATAATGCCTTGGAAATTACTTTCCTTCTCCTCTTAGCCTTAATATCTAATGGAGTGGATGGATATGAAATCCTATTTAATGGAATGACACTCCTCTTAGATGTCAATTCCTTTATAAAAGCAGTTAATGCATTGATTGCATTAATCAGTACATCATGTTTTGCCTTGTAATCTTGACATTTACATGTAGAACATTCGTTTGGAGGGGAAAAATTTGTATAACCAATATGATCATACTCATAATAGTTTATTTTAAAAACTGTAAGAGGAGCATTATTAGCTCCAACAACAGCACCACTACCACCACCAACAGCTTCACTACCACTACCACTATCAACAATAAGTCCACCCTCCAAAATTATTTTTCTTGTGATGGTTGTTGCTCCAAATAATTTTATTTTTATTTTGTCTATGACCTTAGGGTCCAATAAAGTTTGGAGAGACCGTAAAGTAAGAAAAAATGACATCTTCAACTCTCGATCGGTCGGAACAAGCGACGGGTGCATAATCTAACATAAATCAGTACATATATTAGAATGATGATTAGTTCATTCAAAAATATCATTAATTAAAATAAAAATTTAATTAGAATTAGACTTACTGCATCCTTCGGGGGGTTGAAGAGATCAAGAAATTTTACATTTTTATCAGTTTTGGCTGACAACCATCTCAAGATTCTTGGACAGGAAACTTCTTCCTGGTAGTTCACTTGTTGTCTCAAATAAGGAATGGTTTCAAGTGCCCAAGCCTATAAAATAACATCAATAAATCAAAAGCATTATTGAATAAAAATTAATCATTTCATAATAAAAAAATATTTACCATGAAAGCCCATGGAAAGCCATATAAGTTGACTGTCTTTGGCGTTAACGGAGTCAATAAATATTTGGCAATCATTTTGAAGCTTTCAAAACCCCAAGGATAGCTGTTAAATGCCTCAAGATCCCTGGAGAGCTTTATTAAATCAAGTAGTATGTTGTTGTTAATGTCTCTTGCCCAAACAATAATATGTACAAACCAAACCAAGCACAATGATTGTTTGTGCTTTTTTGAAAGTCATTTACCTTTCAACACTTCTATCAAATTTTTATTTTTGAAGCTTGGACCAACAAGGGACACCAGGTCATCACGATCACTTGACTTTTCTTTGCCTTTTTTAGGTGTGTGGGGTACTTTTTTGGGTTAGACTAGGTATAACTTGAGAAGAAGAAGGATGATAATATTTTAGTCCAGTAACTATGGCAAACTTTTTCCAACCAAAATAAACAGGAATGCCACAGTAATTTATCCACACCTCATCAATCTTATCTTTATTTTCATATATAAACCTACGCTTGAGAAGATCATATTCTATTTTTATTTAGAAATGAGAATTGTTGTCCTCCAACAAATAAGGATATTGCCCAAAGCAGCTGTCCCTGAAATAAGCATCCAAATTTTATTCTCGAAGTATTTTTCTAAAGGTGTCGAAAGATTTTCCTATGGCTGACTTAACCACGAAATCACCCGTTAAATCTATGGCACCATCGCATTGCATTCTCACATAATAACTATTAATGATGAAGGATTTAACCAACTCTTCAGTGGAAGGGATATTAGTATTTGGATCATCTCTTTTGAAATATTCCACCTCCCTATGTTCATCATCTTCTACTCCTGATTGAGATAACGCTTCATAGAGTGGTGGATGTAGCCCAACCGCTTCACTTGTTACTTGGACTTGATTCAGTTTTTTTTTAGCCATACTATCTAAAATTAATAGGAACATAAAATAGATTATAATTGATTAATGCATCATTAAAAAGATAATAGTAAATCTAACACGCACAACAGTAAAATAATAGTTCCAACAGATCACACATTTATTGCACCAGGTAGATTATCTGTTGCAATATATAACTAACTTGTTACAGCAAATGAGTAATCTGTTGCAATAATAAAAATAGATTACTCATCTATTGAAATGGATGACTGGTTTGTGTAATTAATCACACATTTATGCAATAGATCACACATCTATTTCAATATATGAGTGATCTGTTAGGACAATTAACTAACCTATTGCAACTGATGAGTAATCTATTGCAACAATAAAAATAGATCACTCATCTATTGAAATAAATGAATGGTCTGTGCAACAAATCACTCATCTGTTGAAATAAATGAATAGTCTGTGCAATAGATCACACATTTGTTACAACATATGAGTGATCTGTTGCAATAGTTAACTAACTTGTTCAATGGATGAGTAATTTGTTGCAACAATAAAAATAAATTACTCATCTATTGAAATAAATGACTAGTCTGTGCAACAGATCACATATCTGTTGCAACATATAAGTGATCTATTGGAATAGTTATCAACGATCAATATTGTTTAGATTTTTTCCAACAGAAGGGTTGTCTATCGCGATAGATGAATGATCAATAAAAAATTAAGTCTTGGATATGTCATGTTGGAACAATTGATAGAGTTTTATCCAACGAAAGGTTCATCTGTTGCATCAGATGGTTAATTTGTTGCATTAGATTTTTAATTCGATGGTTCCTTCATTGCATCAGATGGTAAATCTATTGCATCAGACAGTAAATCAGTTGCATTAGACAATTAATCTGTCGCATCATATTTTTAATCGGACGGTTCCTTTGTTGCATCCTATATTAAATCTGTTGCATCATATTTTTAATCTGATGGTAAATTTGTTGCATCATATGGTTAATCTGTTACATTAGATTTTTTATTCGATGGTTAACCTGTTGCATCAAATTTTTTATTCGATGGTTCCTCTATTGCATCATACAGTAAATATGTTGCATCAGATGATTAATTTGTTGCATTAGATGGTAAATCTATTGCATCAGATGGATAATCTGTTGCTTGCAGAAAAAAATAGTAGTATGATTTTGTTCAATAGAATAATAGCAATATCACCATTTTTACCAAGAACAAATTAACCTAGCAACGGGCGTAACACCAAAAACACCAACATTATTGTTCTGTTTATACAAACACAAACAAAAAAATCAAACTTCAAAAAATGCAACAAATAACAGTAAATCATATTTCACTCTGAAAAAAGAAGAGAAGAAATAAAAGAAATTAGTGTTTTATCCAGATTATATTTCAAATTAAAACAACAAATATTGAAATTGTTCACCAATACTAGAAGAGAAGTTGGCTCAAGTTTCTCCTTTTCTTCAACACTAGAAAGGCCACAATTTTTTACCTGTGAAAGAAAAAAAGGGATGATGAAGGAATCGAAGCTATTGTGGCCGAAGAGCAAGGTTGTCACATCGATTGATGGTTGAAAGTCGAAATAGAACTCTTAGCTCAACTGTTTGTCGCCGTAGGTTGAAGTCGACGGGAATTGAAAGGAGAAATTTGCAGAACTATTGGTTGGGAGAAACTGTCGAGAGAGAGGAGAGACGGTTGATTTGGAGAGGAGAGCAATGTGGGTTGATTTATATTTTTGAAAAGATTAAAAGTTTTGAAAATATTAATCAAGTCCACAATTAACTTAATCAAGTTTCCTAATTATATTTGCCCCTTTAAGTTGGTCAATGTCGTCAATCCTTCATTCAAGACTTAAATGATACATTTCTTTCAATTTTCTCAATTAAGCTCCATTACAAAATGAAAAACATTAATTATGAGTAATTTGGAGACTGGTTAACGATGAAATTTGTATATAGGCGCAGGTTCTTTTTACTATAATGTTTATTGCCAAAATAAAGTATGTGCTTTGATCATGCGCAAAGCACGTACACTAATATACTATACAAAAAAGCAAATACAATAAAGACAACCAAAGTTTTATTCATTACTTAAAATGGTAATTATTGCTTAAAATGACCATTAGACTATTTTCTTCCTTTTTCTTTTCTTTTTTCAGCAGTAATTTCTTTTTAAAAAAAAAATTGTTGTTGTTTTTGGTACGATTTTCTTTATTAGAAAAAAAAAGCTTCTTCGTTTTTTTTTCAATTTTTTTCCTTTCAACTTTTTTTTTCATGTATCAATATTGTATAAATGGTGTATAAACATGTATATATGATTTATAAATGTTATGTAATATATATGTATTGTATCGATACTGTATAAATAGTACACAAACGTGTATCGATATTGTATAAATGGCGTATAAAAATTTATTGATATTATATAACTAATGTATAAATGTGTATCAATATTGTATAAAAGTTATGTATGTGTCTATATTATATAAATGGTGTATAAATGTATATTGATATTGTATAAACAACAACAACAACAAACTCAGTGTATTCCCACAACGTGTATCAATCTTCTTCTTCTTCTTTTTCAAAATATGAATTCAATAATAGTTTATCAATAATGCCAAAGATCTTTTTCATACATACAATTTTGGCGTTTTACAACTTCAAAAGTTCCAACCAACAAAATCTACACATCAGTCCATCCATTCTAGAATTGATATACCACAGCTTTGCGGATGGATATTTTAATTAATTGTCATCCTCCCTGCCTTTTTGTCTCGGTTGCTGGAATTTGAATTGTTTCATAAATGATTTCGTTGACATCAAACTCAGTTCCACTTTTCATCCAAAATTCAATAGTTTCAACTATATGAACTCAAGAATCTCTCATAAAACATCAAGTTTCACACATCCAAACTGAGAAAATCTACAGAATTCAGCAAATTCGATTAGATCTCCACATGATCAGCTTAAATTTCACCAAAAAATCCGATCAATCCAGAAAAAAATCTCTAAGTTTGTTTCTATTTTGCAAGTGATTTTACTTCTTTTTATTCAATCTTGACAAACTCAAAATCTCCTCTAAACCGTCTCAAATTTTAGATATGAGTTCCTCCAGATATTTTGAGTCTTTTGATATATAATTCGCTCAAAACAGTTCACCTTTGCGGTACGTTGAATTTTAAAATCAAGCTTTTTAAGAAGCTTTTATGACTGAATATGGAGAAAGAAGGAGGAGGAGGAGGAGGGGGGAGGAAGGAAGAAGAAAGAAGGAACAAGGAAGAAAAAGGAGAAAGAAGGAAGAAAGAGGATGAACAGTAAGAAGAAGCAGAGACTAGTCGGCCATATTTCTTGTAATTAATTTGGCAAAAAGGCTATTTTAAGAAATAACATGAGCCGAAGGGCTATTTTAGGTAGAAATAAATGAGTGATTTACCTTAGTGTAATAAATCTAACTCAATAGACATTTTGCATAATTATCCTTTTAAAAAATAAAATAACTATAATAGTCTTTATTGGGTTAACGATTTAACCATTAACAAAAATTAAAGAATAAAAAATTAGATCGGTACTACAATAATTTTCATTTATAAAATCAATTAAAAATCATAAATAAAATAACCCCATATACCGATAAATAAATAATATTTTTAAGTTCAATTTATCAGTTAAACTGATTTTCACAAGCCCTAAATAAAACATTTGCAAAAATAAAATATGTAGCTAACATGTTGGATAAATACTGGGGGTAGAATAATGTATCTCCCTGTTAGTAGCAGATGATATATATTCATGAGCAAGTGAACCACAAGTACAACACGTTCAAGAACAAGCATACGCAGGCCAGAAAAAGTGTCTATAGTACCACCTCGAATTCAGCCTCGGGTGATTGAACCCAATTGACAGCCTACACTCAATCTCATACCATTTATATTTGTATCAGTTCATAATAATTTATAAGATAACAACAGCAACAACAAACCTAGTGTATTCTCATACAGTGAGGTCTAGAGAGGGTAAAGTGCACGCATTCCATACCACTACCTCAGATGAAGTAGAGAGGTTATTTTCGATAGACCTCGGCTCAAGATAGATAATAGTATAACCAACAAGCAAACAAAAAACATAAACGTACACAACAAAAATGGGATAACACACCGCTAGATAATAATGAAAACAAGACACCCTCAAGATATTACTATATACTCTTTATTCGAAATCAAAGACAATACTGAAACACCACAAATAAGAAACTACAGGCATAGATACAAACAAAAGCACTCTTACCTACTATTACGGATGAACTTCTACCCACTAACCCTCTACCCCAATTCGCATCCTCCATACCTTCCTATCAAGGTTTATGTCCTCCGTAAGCTATAATTGATTCATATCATGTCTAATCACCCCCCTCCAATATTTCTTCGGCCTACCTCTACCCTACCTAATATCATTCATAGTCATTCATAGCCATCCTCTCATACCTTCAAACTAGAGCATCCGTTTACCTCCTCATCACATGCTCGAACCATCTCAATTTCACTTTCCACATCTTGTCCTTTATTGAAGTCATTCTCATCTTCTCTAGAATAATCTAATTTCTAATCCTATCACTTCAAGTAAGTTCACATATCTATCGCAACATCTTCATCTTCGCCACCTTCAACTTTTGGATATGTAAGTTCTTAACTGGCCAGCACTCCACCCCATATAATATAGTTAGTTGGACTGCCACTCTGTAGAACATACCTTTAAACTTAGGAGGCACCTTCTTATCACACAAGACCCCCGAAGTGATACTCCATTTCAATCACCTTGCACTAATACGATGCGTGACATCTTTATAACTCTCATTATTTTCCTGAATCATAAACCCAAGATATTTGAAACTCCCCTTCTTCTAAATCGCCTGAGAATCTTGCTTCACCATACGTCAGTCTCATGCGATAAATTACTAAACTTATATTCCAAGTACTCTTTGGTCCTGCTCAACCTAAATCCTTTGGACTCAAGGGTCTGTCTCTAATCCTCCAACTTATCATTAACACCTCCTCGCATCTCATCAATCAGTACAACATCATCAGCAATAACATATACCAAGGCACCTCCCCTTGAATACGTTGCATCAAAACATCCATCACCTAGGAAAATAAAAATGGGCTTAGAGTCGATCCTTGGTGCAACCCTATCAAAATAGAAAAGTTCTCTGAATCTCCTCCTAACGTCCTCACAAGAGTCTTCGCGACGTCGTAAATATCCTGAATCGACTTAGTGTACGTCATGGGCACGTCTCTAGTCTCCAAGTACCTCCACATAATCTCCTTAAGGACTTTGTCATGCACCTTCTCAAGATCAATGAACACCATGTGCAAGTCTTTCTTCCTCTCTCTAAAATATTTCACTTATCTCATCACGAGGTGAATGACCTCGGTAGTCGAGCGACCTGACATGAAATTAAACTAATTCTCAAAAATAGTCACGGTCCTCCTCAGCCTCAACTCTACCACCCTTTCCCAAACCTTCATAGTATGACTCAATAGCTTGATACTCCTATAATTATTACAATTCTGAATGGCTCCCTTGTTCTTATATCATGAAATCATCGTACTCCATCTCCAAGTTTAGCGCATCTTTGCCGCGCTAAAAATGATGATAAACAACCTTGTCAACTACTCCAAACCTGCCCCATCGGTGCTCTTCCAATAATCTGTCGGAATCTCGTCTGGCCCAATTGCCCTACCTTACACATTCTACGAATATCCCCTAACCTCCCCCACCTTAATACCTACAATAACCATAATTATAAAGAAAAAAATCTAAATAAACATCCTTAAATGATTTAATGCGAGATATAGCAAAACTTTTTAGGGTGAAAATTTTAGCAATTTTTTGGTAATAAGGAAAAAAAGATTTTATACCCATGAAAAAAAATAACAGTTGAGATCAGGATATCAATTATCCTATTGTTCCTCTCTAAAACGATTTGCTCTTCCAACATATCATTTTCTCCTTTGTTATTATCAAACATACATTTTTTCAATCTTCATTATCAAACTAATGATTTTCTTCTCCATTATTATTTTCTTTGAAATTGTTCCCCTCCCCCCTTGTCGTCTTCTTCTAATAAAATACTAATTAAAGTATTTTATTTGATGAAGACTTCATACTAAAAGGCGTTGCAATTTACTAAAAATTGATGGTAATGGTTTACAATCAATAATTATAATGCATGGAGGAAAATGAAATGTGACATGTATTTTATTATTTTAATGACCTAATTGTATGATTTTATTTGTACTATGCGACTCTCAAAATTTTATTAATAAATACAGACGAAAATAATAGATAAACAAACATAATTCAGATCAGTTCCATACATTAATTTATCAAGATGATGTTATTCTTAATTGTTTTATGTATTAAACAGCTACCATATTATTTTTTAAAAATTTTTTATGTGTATATTTTGTGATTTTTAAAATATGTTGTAATTTTGAATTGCATATCTTTACCGATTATTGAGTATCCGTTACTCAATAATTTTGTATTATGTTTACAGGTAGACTTAAAAAGATTTCTGTAAATGGGATTATATAAATGCACATATCAAGTATAAAGGATTGCTAAATGCAATAGCAAAACAACTCAAGATCGACATCAACTCAATTTAAATTGAGATTAAGTTCTTGATAAGTGATAGATGTCCATCAATGATTCATGCACAATTATGCAAGAGTCATGGTGTATTTAGATCAAAAGAAAACTGTCATCAATGATCATACACAATGATAAAGTCATGTTAAACTTTTGTTATGATTCTGCATGATGTTTTTAGATATTGGAAGATGGTTTTTGTTGATTTTATAGAAAAGATTTCATCTTTAGATGCAATAATATAATTTTTCTATTTCTGAAATTGTAGACTCAGTATGTTATGTAAATTTTGATTCATATTGTAATCACACATATGTATACTGCAAAACAGAAGTACATAACTGATAATAAAAAATATTAGAACAGCATAATTATTGATTTCAAGCATCAGATATCAAATTTAATACCTAAAAAATACTTGATATAAACAAAATATAGTGAAATACGATTTACATTGCAAAACATAAGCTCACAAATTCAACACTTTTAAGTTACTTTATATCAAATTTAAGAGATAAGCATCTTGTACTCCTTTGAATTATGGTCAAAGTTGGCTACAACGCACTCTAACTTCACAGGGGTACTATTACCCCTTGAACTCAATTTTAGCATATTTTTTTCACCCTTTAGTGTTGATGTGGCACCTTTATTACAAAAAAATAGAAGTCATGTCAAAGGTGTCACTTCAGCTAAAAAGGTGTCATGTCAGATGAAAAGATTGACAAAAATACGCTAAAATTGAGTTCAATGAGGTAATAGGGACCCCGTGAAGTTGAAGTATGTCATAGCAAATTTAATCATAATTCAGGAGATACTAGATGCTTTACTCTAAATCAATAAAAAAGACCATGTCAGTAAGAAAATAATTACTATTTGTAGAACATATCATATATTCAACAATTTAACAATTTCATTCAATTGATATTACCTTTAATGCCAACAAAATTCTTGATGTCATCACAATACTATGCTATACTATTTATATACTATTTATATATTTATATATTTATATATTTATATATATAGTATATCACAACATAGACATGGCAATTCAATTATTATAGCAGTTGACATCAACTTTAATAACAAAATAATATTAAAAAAATATGTCAAATATTATTTTAAAATACGTATTTGTTACAAAGATGAATAAAAAAATAATATATTTAAAAAGGAATGTTTGATAATAGATAAATAATAAAAATATTATTCCCATAAGGTGAGTTTAGAAAAATGCTGAAATGAAACTTTGTGGTGGTTTGTTGTATTAGTTGTGTTCTAGATCATGAAAGGTTGTAGACCTTCGAAGGAATCTCTTTAATTTGCGTGCCGAACAATTACATAAGGAGGCCTAATTTTTTATCTTGGATTGTTTTCAATTTTGATAGGATTGTATCAGGGATCGACTTTTAGCCCTTTTTTATTTATCTTGGTGATAAATATTTTGACGCGACATATTCAAGGGGACCTTGGTGTATGCTATTTGCTAATGATGTGGTAGTGATTGATGAGACTCAGGGAGGAGTTAATGATAAGTTAGAGATTTAGATATAGACCCTTGAGTCTAAAGGATTTCGTTTGAGTAGGAATAAGACGAAGTATTTGGAGTGTAAGTTTAGTGATATGTCTCAGGAGGCTAATGTGGCTGTAAAGCTGGACTCTCAGACCATTCAGAAGAGGGAGAGTTTCAAGTATCTGGGGTCTATGATTCAAGGTAATGGGGAGATTGACGAGGATTTCACGCATCGTATTAAGGTAGGGTGGTTGAAATTGAGGCTCACTTCAGAAGTTTTATGTGATAAAAAGGTGCCCTCGAAGGTTAAAGGTAAGTTCTCTAAAGTGGCAGTCCGACCGACTATATTGTATGGAGCAGAGTATTGGCCAGTTAAAAACTTCCACATCTAAAAGTTAAAGGTGGCGGTTGCGATGAATGTGTGGTCATATCAGGAAAGATAGGGTGAGAAATGAGATTATTCGAAAAAAGGTGGGAGTGGCTTCGGTGGAGGACAAAATGCAAGAAGTGAGGTTATGTTGGTTCAGGCACGTGATGAGGTAGGGTTCTGATGCTCCAGTGCGGAGGTGTGAGACACTGGTTATGGATAATTTTAGGCGGGGTAGAGGTAGGCCAAAGAAATATTAGAGGAAGGTGATTAGGCATGATATGGAGCAGTTACAGCTTACAGAGGACATGGCTCTTGATAGGAAGGTGTGGAGGATGCGGATTAGGGTAAGAGGGTTAAGGGATGGGAGTGCGTCGGTAATAGTAGGGGCGTTCTTTGTTTGTTTCTTAAGTTTCTAGCTCATGGGTTCAGTGTTGTCTATGGTTTCGGATATATAGTTTTTAGTAGTATCTTGTGGCTCTAGTATTATCTTGTGGATAGCATAGTTAGTTATTTTGCCTATACAAGTTTATATGCAATTATGTTTTCTGTTTGCTATACTATTATTAGTATTAAGTCGGGGGTCTATCGAAAATAATCTCTCTACTTCACCTGAGGTAATGGTATGGTCTGCGTACACTCTACCCTCCCAGACCCCACTAGGTGGGAATATACTGGGTATGTTATTGTTGTTATATTATTTCCTTTATCTATCTATGGCATGAGAAACTCAATGGAAACTTTTTGAAAAAGGTTAAAAACATAGGAGTAATAAATGAAGATAAATTATTGATCATATTTTACTTCTATTGTCGTTATCAATACAGTTATTTAGGAGAGAAAAAAATTCTAAATCCTAAAAGAATGAAGCTAATTGTACTTAAAATGAATTATCAATTTTGTTAAAAGAAAGAGATAAATTAACTTTTTAAAAAACTACTACAACTTGTAATTAAAATTTTAATAAAATAATTACTTAAAAATATTATTACAACTTGCAATAAGCAATCTAATAAATATATAAAAAGATAATTTTCAAATTTATAAACCCAACAAAAAATGTCTTTCTTTTTTTAGTACTCCCCACATGGAATATCTTCTCTTTTTATTTTTTTAGTACTCCAAGAAATAAATTAACTTTTTAACTGCTGGAACGTACAATTAAAATCTTACTAAAATAATTATTTAAAAACATTATAAGCAATCTAATAAATACATAAAAAAGTGAAGACATGTTTTCCCCTCTAAATTTATCCGCTCAACTTACTTTATTACTTAGACTTAACTTTCATTTATTTACCTCTCTTAACATTTTTAAAGTATATTATTTTCACCCCTCAAGCTGACGTGAATTTTTTAAAATAGAAAAAGAAAAAGAAAGTGCATTTTCTTATTTAAAAACTGATATATATATATCCTTTCTTCCTCAATGACCCCAACCTTCAACCCCTATCCTCACCCTTCACTACCATCTTTTTCATTACACCACTCCTCCTCCAACCCCAATTTCTTCTTCTTCAATTACCAAATCCTTCACCCCCACCTCCAATTTCTCCTCCTTCAACCCCTTGACTTAAGATCATTAAAAAAAGAATGAAATTGAATTTCAAAAATTAAAAGTTATCTTTGTGGATTTGAAAATTTAAAATGAAATTGAAATTAAAGAAAACTTATTAGCGACGGTGTTAATGATGGTGGTGGTGTTAATGGTGGCAGTGGTTGTGTGTATATTCTTTTGTGAGTTTGTTTTAATCGTTTTTCGGTGAATTTTGTCAAAATATGCCGGAATGAAGGATTTTGAATTGGGACGTGTTGAAGCTACTGTGTTGTTGTTTTCTGTTAGTTTATTATCTGTTGCTTATGCTTGTGTTGTCTTTTTTGATTACTTATACTTGGGTACATTGGATTATTTTCTTGCAAGTGTTGGATAATGTGTTAAGGAATTATAGGTTGATTTTTCAGACAGCTTGGAATGGTTCGAATTTAGGGTTCAGAAGGCTTTCGGGGTTTGTTTTAATAAGGTGAGCAGTGAGGGATGAGTTTGGGGTGAAGAAATTAAAGATTTGGTCGGTAAAGATGGAATTTTCCAAGAAAAATTCATCGAAAAATCTAAGCTTCTTGGCAGTTTTTTTATATGTATATAGATTTGATCAATAAAGATGGAGTTTTCCAACGGAATCTAAGGTTCTTGGTTGATTTTTTAATATGTATATAGATTTGATCAGTAATGATGGAATTTTCCAATGAAATTTCACCGAAAAATCTAAGCTCCATGGCTGTTATATATATATCACTTTTTAAATAATTTGTAACGTGACAACGACGTGGCAGTGAGATGACACTAATATGTGGACGAATGTAATACACTCTCCGCTGTGAGAGTGGTATTCAATCTTCAGGGATGAAAATAATACACTTTAAAGATGTTAAGGGAAGTAAATAAAAGCAAGTTAAGTTTAAATACTAAAATAAATTGAGCGGACAAGTTCAAGAGGGGAAAACATGTCTTCACCCTACATAAAAAGATAATTTCCACATTCATAAACCCAACAAAAAATGTCTTTTTTTAGTACTCCCTACATGGAATGCCTTCTCTTTATATTTTTTTGAGTACTCCAACATAGAATGTCATGGCAATTGAAACATAGCACATACTCCGGCAAATTTTGTAATTCATATTTTTTGTCACGCCCCATAAACTGTAGTATCAGAAAGTTCCAGATAAGAGAAAATTTTTACCTAACTAGAAAATGGAGCTTCACAAATTTTTTGTTTCACCTTTACGGCGACATCTCTCAAGCCCACCCCCTCTGCTGTAATTTCAATTTTTATTAAGCTTTTTGAAAGATTTTGTACATTTTTTCTGACTGTTAAAGATTTTAAATAATTCTTTATCCAGGACTCCCAAAATTTTATTCATTTACATCAAGAGGGACGGGAGATGATCAGAAGCATGAACACACCACCATATCAATGCATATACCAATACTAATGGAGCGGGAGGGAAAACTCTTGGAAAATAGAAAGAGAAAAGGAAATACAAGATAGAAACGAAGTTTTTTCCTATACAAAAAGAAAACGTCACCCTCTAGTCCAGCAACCCACTCTTTCTAATGAAAGATGTTACTATTGGCCGTCTCTGCGTAATCACGTCTTCTTTAACCTACAATACAAAGCAGAATAGTAATCGGAAGAAAGGATCCTGAGCAAAGACACCTGAGCGTAATGGAAGCTAACATCCAAAATATAAAGAATCCAGAAGCAAATGACAAGCTAAAAGGAATTGAATTTTCCAGAATGTAGTTAGAATTTAAACTTGAACACTGGAAATTATAATTCCATTGGTGAAAATATTGCCCCTCCCTTTTCAATTTGTGGTTTGCTTTCTTCTTTAACTGTTTTGAAAAGAATGTCAGCTTTTTATACTTGTTAATTCTTTAATTTCAACAACCACATGACATGTTTAAGACCACAATTTTCAAAGGATGAAATTTGTACATTAAACACATCTTTGGGTTAAAGACGCACAAGATTCAAAAGTCCTCTTAAAATCGGTGTCCAATTAAACTAAGACATGAAATTGAAAAGAGGGAGTATTCAAAAATTTTATGGCAAGGTAGCAGTTACAACTTGATAAAATATCATATCCCCGGATTCAGAAAATGGAAAATTTAGAAAATAAGAGACTTTTCCCTCCGTCTGAGTAGGACTAATTTACTTATGTAAAAATTCTATAGCTTCTTCAGAATTTCTAAACTTGGTATATATGGAGAACACAAAAAAATCCCCCTAGAGGGATGGTGAGGGAGCAAAGACCCACAATGAAGTTGTTGCCAGCTTATGCAAATTAGACCAAACAAATGAGCATTTAAATGTAAATATATTGCTTTCAAGAGTGCATCTACAATGCGCAAATAATTACCTGAAGCTACGATCATTTTGGAGCTGAAGCATCAAATAGCTCCCTCCGGGTCTGGTGTAATTGTGAGCGTTGGCTTAAATGAGATAACTGGTGTATAGCTGATCTCATACGTCACTTGCCTTGACCCAAAGATGTTGAACTTTCCTACACTACTATGAGCAACCTCTGCGTCAGAACCCCTTTTAAAGACTACCCTAGCACGAGTAGACTCCTGACGAACTTCAGTTTCTAATTCCTTCAATGGCCCAAACCGCCTAAACATTTTATTAAGGCTCATTTCAGACGGAAGAGGACCACCCTCTGCAAAAATTAAAATGAGTTCTGCTGGCTCATGCTTCCTCTTCTCAATGTCCTCAGGAGGAACAGCTGGTGTGATGTCATAATCAGCAACAGATTTTCGTCTTCTAGTGTATGATCTACGACCCGGTTTATTGGATTTCTCAGGCTCATGAACAGTGAGCTGATGTTCTCCTTCCCCACTCTGACTGCTCTGCAATGGCTGCTCCTCCCCACAGTTTTGTACAATCCTGTCTGTCCAATAAGAATCATTTACATCGTCGAACTCAAATTCTTCAGCAAAACCAGCTACACTTTGTGTAGCTTTTCTCTTACGACTACCACCAGGTCTTCCCACCGATGAATTCTGCCTCCGCGATTTCTGGCCCACAGCAACTGACTTTCTAAAACCTGAAAAGAAAGTAGAGATGGTTTTGAAGAAGTTGTATCTTTTCAATGGAGCCAATGCCACCAACTGAAGTTGTGAGAGCAACTCAGTTGAAGAAGGTAGTTCAGTTGGAATCACATCTTTTCCCTTTGGAGAGTCCTGAAATTGAACATCAGCCCCACTTTGATCACTGTTGCACTTCAGAAGTGTGGTTGAACGAGTTAATTGGCTTGCCACTCTTTGAATGCATTCACCAATACGGAAGGACGGCTTAGGAGATACAGACACTGTGGTTGACACTTTAGCAGCATAAACACTTGTTTTCTTGTCCAATCCATCAGTACGAGAATCAACAGCCTTCCTCTTTTTGCTGGAAGTGAGTGTTTTTTCATCCTCATCATCTGGAGAATATGCGCATTCCACGTTATCCATCAGCTCTGACAAGATCCGCTCTTTCATTTTTTTCTGTGAGCTATCTTTTGAACTGTGCTTACGTTTGTGAGCGGAGACTTTACTGGGATGTTGCTCACTGTGTTCCGAAGCATGACCGTTATCGGCAATTGCATAGTCCACATGTGGAAGTTCGGCGTCATTTTCTAGCAATTCTCCACTTAATAAGAATTGTGGCGGCAGACGATATCCTTTGAAATGACAAAAGGCCACTAGCTGAGCTCGAACAATAGTGAGATCCAATCTATCAGCCCGGCAAGTTGGTGATATGGCCAATGCTTTCATATAGTGCATGAGCTTATCAGGTGAAAAGGAAGCAACTCCAGTCGATTTGTCCATTCCGTATCTTTTGCTTGATTCTTCACGAATCCCAGTGTTCTCCACAATCTGACGTGAAATCTCTTCATAGGAATCTTCAGGTGTGCATGAGCAAGCAAGGCCAAGTTCAACCCGTCTTGAAACCTCTTCTAAAGCACAATTTATAGCGTTTTGAAATGTTTCTGAATTACTTTGCTTCTCAATCTGGGAGAAATGAGAACAGAATGGCCTCAACACAGACGCATCATTCCAAGCAAAAGTTCTATCTCCAAAATAAGCGACCAAAAAGCTGTCTTTTTTGTGGTGCTTGATGGCCTTTTCTGAAGCATCAGAAGGATCAAATATCTGTCCAGGCCACCATGGATGGCTTCTAACCTTTCCCCAGACTAAATCAGAAATAGAGTAATCGCCCTCATTTTCTGGTGGAATGAGATAACCAGGATGCATATTCAACAAGCTCACAGGCTTCTCATTCAACATCACCGTGTGGCTAGTCTCGGATGCAACTTCTTCAGTTCCTTTGACTTGCTCTGGAGATTCCTGCACAGTACCAGGATGAAGCTTCTCAACTTCGCCTTTCTCTTGCTCATCTGTAACATTCATTTCTGGAACATGCACATGGAAAACAAGACCCTCAGTTTCCTTAAAAGAAGACTCGTCCTCATTGATCTGATTCATCTTGGCATTGATGGTATCAGAAATACAAGTTTCTGCAATTTGATCACTAACTGGAGGAGGGATATCAACACCAGAATTTATAGTAGCCTCAGATTTTATAGCACACTCTAAGTTAGAGTTGTTCTCTTCATTTAACATTTTATCGGCAGTTGCAGCATTCCCGGCATCACGATCCATCTCAAAAGCACGCATATTAACATGCTCCACCGCACCTTCTTGATTCATAGAGGATTCAGATTCTTCGATAATATTTGAATGCATTCCTGTAACAGCACCTTCTTTTGTATCATGAACAAGATCATCACCTTGAACAGGACCTTCTCCAAGAGCAGTGTCTTTAGCCTCCACTTTGTGTTCAGCCTCAACCTTAAAGCTATTCTCTTTTAATAAAGAAGGCGACTTCACATTAACAGCATTCGAATCTGAGGTTTTCAAAGTATCCTGACATGCTAGTGAAGTTCCTTCGGGAACTTCAGTCATAACATCATTGTTAGATGATGCTGCACTCATATAGGGATTGCCTTCTTTTCCAGCATAGTTATCAAAAAGCAATAATCTCTCATTCTCAACATGCTGCAGCAACATGTCACCATCCAAACCTTCTGGCAGCAAGTGTGTTACCTTGTTTGTTTCATCCCCAGTGCTCGCATCACTTGTGCTAACCAGAGTTTCAAGAGACGCCCTTGTTTCAACTTCCAAAATATTTTTACCCACAGCGCAACTTAAGCTTGTTGGGGTAGTTCGAAGTTGGGCATCCCCATCCTCGTCCATTTCAACACTAGCTCCATCATTTTGGCAAGCTGGTTCACAAGGGGTTTCCAAGGGTCCAATTCTTGCATCATTTTCCAGCCTGACATCAACCTCCACTATATTCAAACTTTCATCATTCATGGGAAAAGTCAAAGTGTCAGTTGTCCCATGACGAACTGTCTCAACTTCCAACTCATCAAGATTTTCAGTATCATGAGCACTAGCCTGTACGGAAAGTGGGAAATCATCATGAGTAACTTCAACATCTCCATCTGCTACCTTAGGCTGCACATCTGGCAACTCGTCTGAACCACCTAACCTCCCATTATCACTGGATATTGGAACTTTACAACTTGAGACCTCAATACCATCTACTAAAGACACCTCCTTATGATTGCCAGTTTGGGTTTCCATATGAGAAGTTTTTGCCTGTGTACATAAAGTAAAATTGCTTTTATCTTCATGCATGTTATCAAATTTGAATTCCCGAACCTCAGGATGGTTTATTTTTTCACAGGAAGAACCATTAATCCCATTCTCTGCAGCCAAATCATCCTTAAAGCTATGATCTTGCTTCCCAGGGTGCGACTGCACTTTGTTACCATTGCTACCTAAGGAGTGATCATGAGCAACTGGGGTGTGCTCAGCTGATATTCTTGAATCACCACTAACTACCTTATTATCTCCTCCCTTATCTTCAGGGATTTGACTGTTTGGTCTCAAAGAGTCCATTTCATCAGCACAATTGCTAGCAGAATCTCGAGACACTAGTACATCTACACCAAGATTATCATGTTCATGACATGAAGGAACCTGATGGTACATGTTAATTATCTGATCATCATGGTTAATTGTCTCCGCGAGTTCAACTACGGCATTAGAATTGTTATTCTTATCCTTGTTAGGCAACCCACCATCTTGATCATAAACATCAGTTTCCATGGTTTCAACATCAGGATGTGAATTCTCATCCTTGTTGCCCAAACCAACTGTCTCCTTATCATGGACATCGGTTTCCAGGGTATCAACCTCTGAATGTTTTTTCTGTACCAACCTACTGTGCTGATGTGAATCCTCATCCTTGTTGCCCAAGTCATCTCTCTGCTGATCACGGATATCAGTTTCCATGGGTTCAACTTCTGAATGTCCTTCTGATACCATTAGACTATCCTGGGGTGAATTCCCGTCCTTGTCCCCCGAGGCATCTCTCTTCTGATCATGGGCATCGGTTTCCATGGTTTCAGCTTCTGAATGTGTTTTTTGTACCATGCCACTGTCCCCTGACACAGCTCCTTCAGATTGATGATCTGATATCTGATCCTTTGCATGACTAAATATATCTTTTGCACTAGACTGGCCACCTATCTCTCTGACTGAGCTTTCATCTTTTTCAGAAGAATCCAATCTCAGATTGCTCGCCTCTTCAGTTTCAAGATTTAAACTTCCTTGTGACACAAATGAAGAAGATCCAACCAGAGGTTCAATTCCACGAGTCCACACGCCATCATTAGAAAGACCCGGTCGTTGCAATGTCAATTCAGCACTCCCTTCAACAGATACAGAGCTCCTAACAACATTCCCCTCAGCCTCCTCCTCTCTAATTCTGGTGCTGAATTGCTCTAAAACTCTATCAGCTGTTTCACTCGCCAACCTGGGAACAGCCTCATTGTCCACTGGGTCAGAAACACCCTTGGATGACGCTACAACGTCAAGTGAAGTCAAATCAGCAGGCGCAGCAGATTCAGTGCTCCTGACAACATCCTCCTCACTAACACTGAAGTTGACTTTCTCTACAACAGAACAGGCTGTTACACTTGGCATCACAGGAACAATCTCAGTGCCAGATACCGTGGAGACATCCCTGGATGACCCTGCAACTTCAAGTACCCCTTCAACCCCTTTTCCGGTATTCCCATCATCCTCTTGACCGGATGAATCTTTAGCATCTCTTAATTGAAAATCTCTATGCTCATCCAAACCCTCGTGCCCCAGTTCACCACCATCACCACAGACCCCATCAACAAACACATTAGAACCTACCACCTCTACCATTATCTCCCCACCATCTCCGTCATCATAAGGCTCATCATCCTCCTTTCCCAAATTATCCGTGAGGGTTCCATCACCACCTTCATGCACAGTGACTGAAGTTAACGCTTCTTGTTCATCCATGGTTACGGAATCTGGGTACAAGAAAAGAAGCAAATCTTTCAACTTTATGTATATGCCAAGACAGAATCAGCGATGATTTAAAGAAACTATAAAACCCTAATAACAAAATTAAGCAGGCGGATCTACAGAATCAAGAAAACGGCAAGAATAAATCAAGATTCACACAACAAACATAGATTCAGATAGAATAGTACTACAAAAGTGCAATTAAAGAAAACAGACGAATAAGAAGAAAAAAATTGTGTACCTCTTGAACTATTCGACTGAGTTTTTAAGGGTTTACAGTGTGAGAGAGAAAAGGGGTCTTTTTCGCCATTTGAAGATTTAAGGGGAAAAAATAATATGCCAAAAAAAAAAGGAAAGAGTCATTCATTTTTTAAATAAATTAAACAAAAAAAAGTAGATTATTTTTTTTTTAAGAAGAAAATAGTAAGAAACAAAAAAAGAAAAAGAAGTGAATCTGAAACAGAAAAGCAATAGCCGAATTAAGTGCTTGATCGTCCTTATTTCTGAATCTTTGAAACGTAGTTGCACTTCCACAGTGCGATATTGCAAATATCCAACCACATTTTGACACGCTCCTGGTTTCACTCTTCCTTACCAGCAGCACTATGTGCGTTTTTGGTTTGAGTTAGGAACTTTATAGTACACTAGTTTTTTTGGGTTTTTTTTTGGTGAACTTTAGCACACTAGCTAACTTCACTCTTAGAGTTCATTTGGATTATTGTTACAAAATTGCTTATTTAAGAAATATGTTTATAAAATAACTTTTTAAAAAAATATTTTTGAAAAAAGTAATTTATATTTGGTAAATTCATTACTTTTAATAAACAGATTGTGTTTAGATAATTTTTTTTTAGACAAATGATCAAAAAGAACATGTATCAATAGACTTTTACTACTAAAATTAATTTATAGAGAAAAATTATTTTAAATATCTATTATAATATTTTTAATTAAAATGTTATTTTATTTAATTAAAAAGTACGTATTCTAAAATTTTCAATCAATATTTATATACATAAATATATTAAAAATATAAATAATGATATATTACTTACATAATTTAAACATCACTTTAAAATATCAAACAAAAATAAATATAAGAATTATTTTATAAATTAAATCATTATTTATGAAAAAATTAACCACAAAAATAATTAGTTGTTCATACATCACAAAATTCTCAATGATTTCATCCTTGATTTTATTATGTAATACCTCCATACTAGTAGAAGATCTGTCTTGTATTTCTGAAGGTATACGAGAAGACTCATCTCCTTTTTCATATATGTAAACTCCATGATAACAAATATGTCACTTTTCATGAATTATTTATTTAAAATTAAATATTTGAGAAATAAGTGTTGATTAAATATCATTTATTCTTGTAACATGATTCATGTTATTTGTTATCATTAATAATAAAAAATAACAAATTATATATTCTTCGAATCATCATCGATGATTTTTAAAAATTTATTTAAATAAAATGAGTGAAAATAAAATAATAATATATAAATCATAAATAAAATAAAGAATTATGATATCAAAATCAAACTTTAATCATACTTATAAGATATGTTAACACACACATGTATATATTTGTGTGTGAGAGAGAGAGAGATATTTTAGTCATTAAAAAGGTAATTTTTTTCTTCTGCTTCTGCTTTTTTGAAAAGCAGAAATTTTCTGCATTTTTTTAGAAGTAGAAAAATTACTTTTGTTTTTTTTTAAAAGTACTTTTGCATGTTTATCAAATACTCTTCTTTTAAAAGAAAAGTTTTTTTTCTCAAAATAAGTACTTTTATTTGAAAAATAAGTAATCTCAAACAAACACTTAAATTACTTTGTAGTCAAAACTATCCTCTACCCTCGTTTATTAGTTACTTTTGTCACTTGTTATATAATTTGACTTTTTATAAGTCTATGCTATTATTAAGTTGGTGTTTGACGTGTGAACAATAAAAAATTTACTCCTTTCGTTTTTTTTAATTGCTTTTTTTTTTTAAGTCAAATATATAAATTTTAACTAATATTTTAAGATGTATTTCTTAATCAATTTGAAAAAAGAAGAATTATAATTTGTAAAAATTTTCATGTAATTTTTGAAGAGCTAAATTTGAATTTAAAAGGGAAAAGACATAATTCCCTCCCTCTCCCCCCATCCCCCAACTTGTCGTCAAAATTCACTTTTAACATTTTAACTTCATTGGTAATTATTTACTCCCTAATCAATTTTTAAATGAATTATATTACAACCTTAATGACTGACGTGGCAAAAAAAATTAAAAAAAGTTAGAGCGCGTTTGTATTAAAAAAAATTAAGTAAGGCCTACTTTAAAATTTTCAACCATTAATTTTTTTTCCCCTTCTACCTCACACCCCACCAACCCCATGTCTTCTTCTTTCTCTATTTCTTTTCTTTTTTCACTTCTACCCATCAAAAATCTTCAATCAAATAAATTCTTTATTTTTAATTCCTTTTTTACCCTCAAAGTGGAACTTTTTGGTATTACAATGGTCATTTCAATTTCAAAAAAATTCTACACCAAATTAACAAAATGTCAAAGAGCAAAAAAAGAAAATTACAACATTTTATGCAAATGTAGTGTTTTCTAATGAAGAACTATTGACAAAGATCCTCTTTCGTGTGCCTGTAAAATCACTCATTCAATGTAAATGTGTTCGCGAAAATGACATTCTTCAATCTCTGATTCCTTTTACCTTCAAAGCTAAACTCTTTGGTATTACAATTGTAATTTTTCAAAAAATAAATTTCAAATATTTGGGTCTAAAATAAAAAAAAATATGTTAAAGAAGAAAGAATATTTAGAAGAGCGCGCTTGCGTGGCAATGACGTGACACTAACTTGGAGGCGAGTATATTATATTCTCCCTTGTGAGAGTGAAATTATATTTTCGGAGTGGTATAAAATTGATGCGAAAGTTATCAAGGGGGCGAATAATTATCAATAAAGTTAAAGTGCTAAAATGAGTTTTGGCGCCAAGTTTAGGAAAAAAATTATGCCTAAATTACAACAACAACAACAAACCCAATGTATTCCCACAAAGTGGGGTCTAGGGAGGGTAAGATGTACGCAGTTCATACCGCTACCTCCGAAGAAGTAGAGAGTCTGTTTCCGATAGACCCCCGGCTCAAGATAAAGAATAGTAAACAAGGAGATGGATGGCATAACAGAAATAAGGAATAAGAAATAATAAAATAGAAATCAGAGAAATACGAAATATGAGAAATAAGGCAACACGTCAATAAGAAAATAGGAACTAAGAAATAAGAAATAGGACACTCACCTAGTAGTAACATACACTCACATACCAAAGACACCTATGTACACAACCCTAATATTACTAACCCGGCTACACAAGATCTCTCCTGACTACTTGCTACAACCCACACACTCACACTAGCCTTCTACCCTTATTCGCACCCTCCACACCTTCCTATCTAGGGTCATGTCCTTAGTAAGCTAAATTAATCTAATTTAATTTAACTTTGAAACTTAGTTAAACTGACTCACAAAAAATGAAGAGGGCAATGAAAAAGAAATGAAAAAAACAATATTTTCGAAATTGGAGTTGAAATTATGTTTAGTGATACTTTTTATATTAAATATTTAAAATTTAAATATACTTTTCAAAATGACATGAAATTTAATTCAAATGAGGTTAATTTATAAAAATAAAAGATTTAGGATAAATTTTTAAAAGATAAATTTTAAAAGTAAAACGGTGAAAGTGAAAATAGAAGTTTAAAAGTTTTATGGCAAAACGTTTGATCTTCAAAATGGTCAAAAGTTGAGTTGAAATTTATATTACTAGTTAACTTCGAGAAAAAGATCAAGTATTCCTTAATGTATAGGTATTGCTTTATTTTGATCTTTAATATATTACTTGATTGAATGGTCCTTAATGTATAACAAAAAACTGTTCATTTTAAGTCTTTATCCTAAACCTAATAAATTTGTAAAAAAAAAAAATTGGTAAAATTAACTGCGAACCCCACACGACTGACAAATTCACTATTTTCTTTTTCATTAGCTCCAAAGAAAAATATCCATTAACTTTAGCACTATTTTTATTTTTCTCTATTTTTATAAGGAAAAATTACATAAACTAGCAATCCCAAGCTATTAATTACAATTAATAGTAATAGTTTCTCAAAATTACAACTAATAACAAACCATAGCAATATTTTATCTTTGTTAGAGAAAAGCGTGTGTATTGAACTCTCTTTTTACCCATTCTTTTTTCACGCTACTTTACCAAATCCAATTTCCTACAATCTTCAATTTTATTTTATTTTTCAAAAACTATTTTTATCTCTCAAGATATTGATAAACATTACATCCTTCAATTAAGGTAAGTTTATTTTAAAGTTAATGCAAGTTATATTTTTCATATAAATTTTTTATGTATTTTATTGTCGAATTTTTTTTAAAAAAATTTTCATTCTTCTTAGCCGATTTCGTTTATTAGTTTTTTTCTTGTGTGCGTGTTGAAATTTTTCGAAGTTCCGCTATAATGGCACAACATGAAAATCGTAGTAGTTCCATTAAAGGTATTCAACCGATGAATTTGATTTCCGATGAACTACCATCGTTTAGTCTTGGATTAACACACGATGAATATTTTAACTTGTGTTCTACTAATATTCAGCCTAAGGGAGGTGTTAGCAGTGAAGATGTGAGATTAAATCACCATAACAATCCGAAAAACTTTGTGGAAAAAATGAAATGGAAAGATTTGAGAAAATCTTCATACCCAAAATCCACAAAAATTCAAAAATCGATGAAAAGATGAAGTTGGATGAAAAAGGTGAATTTAGTAAAATTGCAAGCCCCGTTTCATCTGATTTCGAATTCAAAGAAGAGAAAGTGGAGGAGGTATGATGCTATTTGCAAAATTTTATAGTTTTTGGACAACATGTTCATATATGTATTTTATATATACAATTTATTAGGTGTGTATTTATTTTTCAGTTTTGTTAAGATATGGAATTGTAGTCTCTAATGTGTTGTTAAGATATGAAATTGTAGTCCCTAATTGTATTAGTATAAATAACATAAATATCAACCCCTTTGGAAGTAATTACACTCTCTCCCATTTTTTTAATTACTTTACTCTCTCTCTATTAACATACATAATATAACCGATATATACATAGCATTCTGTGTATATGTTAGGATTTTTGTAATATGTTTAGGAAGTTGGAATTTTTTGTAATATTGAAAACATAAATTGTGCATTTGTGTAATTTTTACTTTATATCTGTTATATGTAAGATATGTATTTTGTACAAAGGTTTGTTACTGATAGAATTATATATGTTATGTATTTTGTATATTTTTTATATGTATTTGTATTTAAGTTATGTGTAAGGCATTAGTATTTGTCACTGATAAGATTTGTATCTGATGTTCAGTTGTATTATATTCTGGTTACTTAAATTTGGACCATTCATCTATTCATAAAATACATATGTATATGTTGTAATATAAGTATAATATATATTTTATAAATACATAAATGACATTGTTTTGACATGTGAAGTATATACATGCTACAGTTTAGATATGTTTTTGTTTTGTTTACTGCTATGATTTGTATTTGATGTTAAGCTGTATTTGTTATCATTAGATTTTGACTATGATATGTACTTCTTTCTTCTTAAGAAGCATGATTCTTGTGCCAGTTATGTATAAATAAAATACATATGTATTTGATTTGCTTGAAATATATGAAATGTATTTGTTACAGGTTAGATATGTTTGTTTTTTTATTGATAATATTTGTATTTTTTGCTCAGTTGTATTTGTTATTCATGAGATGATAACAATGTTTGTATTTTGATGTTTGATAACTAAGATATGGACCGGTGATGTAACTTTAAGATATATTTTCGTAAACATCTTAATTTTATAACAGGTTCTTACTTATTGATCTATGTATTTGTAGGGATTGTGGCTTATATATGCTAACATATGCTGAGTCCTTACTTTTGGTGAAGGTATTCCATCTGTTGGTTTTGACCCAGATCTTATTTGCACAAGATATGCTTTACTTTTGTGGGATTATGGTTTGAGGAAAAAAGAAGTAAAGGCACAAAGTGATGATGAAGCACCAATGAGGCCTCCTCGAAAAATTGAGATAACAGAAAACACTAAAGTGCATGATCTTTGACGTGTATTTTTATTTTGTTGAAGTTTACAACAGTTAACATTAGGTGGATAAATAATATGTTGAATATTTCTTAAGTTTCATATGTTACTTTAATATTCAAAGATGATATATTAATGTTTATTTACTGTTATATTAAGATTTTTGATGTTTAATCTTTTAAACTCCAATATTTTCATGGTTAGTTTATGTAAATGTTAGCAATATGTCCTTATGAACTTCTGTTCTATCTAGTTTTTCATATATATATATTTATATATTTATGTCTAATGCATATGTATTTATGTATTTTTACAGAATTGCACATATATTTTTGAACAATGCATAGTTATTATGGACTAAAGCAGAATGCCATAGAGATTTATGAGTCATATGTATTTATGAATAATATACATATTCATTCCAGCGTACATATGCATTTTTAATAATGCAAACGCAATTTTTTAAAGTCTGAAAATATAATTTTCCTGATATGTATTCATAATCTTCTGTATATGTTTTTGTCTACAATGCATATATCAATAAGTAAGCTTTTGTATATTTATAAATAACACATATGTATTTTCTAATTATGCGTATATATCTATCAATAATACATATGTATTTATTACAAGATGTCCATATGTTTTTGTCTAGCTAATACACATACAAACATATGTACTTTTACAGATTTACAATTGAGGTTTTGAACAATACATATTTATGATTAATATATATGTGCATTCCAATTTGCATTTGCATTTATGTCTAATGTGTACTTTTACAGATTTACAATTGAGGTTTTGAACAATACATATTTATGATTAATATATATGTGCATTCCAATTTGCATTTGCATTTATGTCTAATGTAAATATATTTTTTCGAAAATATGTATGGTTTCTTGTTATTACATGCAGACGTAGTTTTATGCAAAAAACATATGTATTTTTTACTAACGAAAAAATACCAGTAATGTGTAATTTTGAAAGATGCGTCATTTTCAAAATCTAGTACACTATATGCCAATGAAAATATATGACCTGCATATGAAATAAATACACATAAGAGTGCATGTTTTATACACATAAAATACTGCATATGTATATTGTAAATACATACAGACGGAAACATATGTAACTGTCAGTGAACACATAAACATACAACATATGTATAATATATATACATATAGCTGGAGCCATATGTAACTGCCATAAAAAAAATTGCATATGCATAATATAAATACATATAGCTGGAAACATATGAAATTGTAAGTGAACACATAAATAGACTGCATATGTATATTATAAATACATATAGCTGAAAACATATATATCTGTTAATTCATATTCAATTTGAATGCTTTTGCAAGTCACATCTACATCAATGTGTGAAGCCAGTAGTGTGTAGAGTTGGTTATACGAAATGTTTATGCTCAACAATATCGCATCACTGATGTAATCTTCATATTGTTGTTCATATGTCCATCTACCAGAGTGTTTAACGAGAATAGGTATGCTTTTCATTTTCAATATATAATAGATCTATTACATAAGTTAGTTATCCGCATAGATCTGTATCCCCCTACAAATGGTATCAGAGCGCAGTTATTTAAAAAATACACAAGTAGTATATATGTTTAAATATAGATTGGATTAAATTAATTATGAGAAGACCATTTAAAAACAGAGAAGCTTTTAGAAAAATTAAAGAATCTTTAATTAGTAATTATTCAGAATATATAAGTCTAAATAAAACAAAAGAAAACCCACAAAGATTAGTCTACCTAATTACCTTAATATCTAGTATTGAAGCAAAATTAATAATCCATTTAAAATCTAGAAGAATAAGACACATACCACCTAATT
>NC_061122.1:137098699-137099626 GCF_002878395.1 Capsicum annuum | reverse complement strand
AGTAAAAACTCAATAAATACACAAAAAGATGAAATATTAAAATTAGAATCACAAATAGATAGTTTAGAATATATATATATCAACATGAACTATTCACAATAAAATGAACAAATAAGAATTTATAATAGATGAAAAAATATATGAAAATCACTAAAGATTAAAAATAAAAATAGTATTTTCTAATCTAGGAAGAAGATATAAGAAAATAGGTGAACATTTATATCTAATGTTAGAAAAAGAAGAATTAAAATTAGAAGATAAATTGACAGCAATGGTGAAAATAGAAAGAGAAAATGAAGAAATAGATAGGAAAAAGGAAATTGGAAAAAATTAAAACAACAAACTACAGAAGAAATACAAAAAATAGAAGAAACTAAAAATAGTAGGATTGCGGAATTAGAAAAAGAACTACAAATGTTAAAAGATTTGTATGAACAAAGACAAAAGGAAAAGGAAGAAAAAGATAAAGAACAAAAATTACTAAATGAGATAAATCAATTTAAGGAAAAATTAGAAATAAAAAATAAGGAATTAGAAATAAATAATATAGATATTGAAGAGACAGATAATTATGATTCAAAAGATAGTGAAACATATACAGAAATATTAACAAATACAAAAAATTTAGAAATCAACGAAAAACAAGAAGTAATTAATGAAGAAAACTTAGAAAATATCAAAACAGAAATAAATACTCTTCATAAAAAAAGAAGATGAAAATATAATACCTAGAACATCAGAAATAAGAAAACCTATATATTATAAGAATAAGTTTAAAAAATATAATGAATATGACAAATGGACACCAAAACAAATAGTTAATAAAAATTATAACTTTTTAGACCTAGACTGTGTAATAGATACAGAAAAAATAATACAATTATGGATAGGATATATGCCAAAACAATTATTAGATAATAATATAAA
>NC_061122.1:137095107-137095699 GCF_002878395.1 Capsicum annuum | reverse complement strand
TCTCCATTACATCTTGAACATTGATGTAATGGAGAAGATAATATTATCCCAGAAGTCCACCTAGAATAAAAGAATCAAGAAGATAAGCATGCCAGTTGGAAGATAAAATAAGAAGCAATAATGGAGATATGAAAAAACAGCAGATACGACAACGAGAAGATATCAATGGAGTAATAATGGAAGACAAGATATTAAATTTTACGTAAAATTGTTGTATAAATTTTTAGCCTTTTTTAGCCTTTTTAAGGCTATAACACTAATTCTTGTGCCTTTTTAGCCTTTTAGCCTTTTAGGATATGACACTAATTCTTGTCTCATAAGGAGACTTTTTAGGATTTTTAGAAAACGTGTAAGTAATGTAAAGACTTTTGTAAAAAAATCATTCTATAAATGAGAGGAACCGAAGGCATTGCAAAGCAAGCCTTCATGTGTTGAAGCAAAAATACTCTTTCCTGTCCGCAACAAATATTTTGCTTGGTTAATTAAAAAACAGATATATTTCAATGGAAAAAGCTATGGAGGAACAAACCTCAGAAATATCAAACCTACCTGTTCGGGTAGGTTTGATATTTCTGAGGTTTGTTCCTCCATA